>NC_069390.1:59343179-59643179 GCF_027475565.1 Acinonyx jubatus | reverse complement strand
AGGAAAAGGAAGCCCCTTAAAGACCGACTAATGTGAGTGTGGCTCACATCATTTTACCCAGAAAGAGGTCTTTCCTCTCCATAAGAAATATCTACCTTCTCCTTTGGGAAGGAGTGCTGAATTGCTGGTTATCACAACCTCCAACCATGCTGATTACTTCCAGTACACTGATTACTTTCTTTCTTTTTTTTTTTTTTTAATTTTTTTTAATGTTTTTATTTATTTTTGAGACAGAGAGAGACAGAGCATGAGCAGGGGAGGGGCAGAGAGAGGGGGAGACGCAGAATCTGAAGCAAGCTCCAGGCTCTGAGCTGTCAGCACAGAGCCCAATGCGGGGCTCGAACTCACGGAGTGTGAGATCATGACCTGAGCTGAAGTTGGACGCTCAACCGACTGAGCCACCCAGGCACCCCTGATTACTTTCTTTGTAGCGGAGACATTTTCATAGTTTGGGTTCTTAAATAATCTGAACCATGTTTGGTTTCTCTACCTGTAGGAGAACAGCAGTATGATTCTAAATGAAACAAACCTAAAGTGGAGCAGCAGATACCCGTTGGTTTATCTGCCTGCATACTAGGTCTTCTTGGATTTATTTTTTTCCACTGTGGTAATAAGCTGAGCTTAGTGATTTATATTATACTTACTTGGCTTCTCTGAACTGTGGCTTTTTGGAGAGTGGCCTAAATTACAGTTCATTGTCTGAACTGTTCCTCTGCTTTTCAGAAAATTTTAGGATGATTGATTAAATGAATTATTTGAAGATAAGGTATATAAATGCATAATAGTTATTTCAAGGATCAAGTGGTCTGTGGGAATAGTCTCATTATTGCTAATGAATTTGCTAATGTGTGCTCCCTCAACAGAGTTTGGAAAAAACTGAGCAATAAGTAAAAGTTTATTGTTAGGTTATCTTTTAATCATCATATCTGAAATCAGTGTTCTTTGATCAGTAACCTATATGAAATCAACTATTTGGGGACTGTAAATGTATCTTTGCTTACAAGCATAGAGGAAGTTTAGGGGTGTCTGGGTGGCTCAGTCAGGCAGCGTCCAACTCTTGATTTCTGCTCAGGTCATGATTTCATGGTTCATGGGATCTAGTGCTGTGTCAGGCTCTGTGCTGACAGTGTGGAGCCTGCTTGGGATTCTCTCTCTGCCCCTTCCCTGCTTCTGCATGCACTCGTGTGCTCTCTCTCAAAATAAACTAAAAAAAAAAAAAACATAGAAGAAGTTTAAGTAAAACTTTATTGAGAAATGAGAAGAATTCTATCATGTAGTTATTATGAGTTGCTGTGAATTTTGACTATTTAGAAAGCAAAATTATAAGTAGTAAGACTGGGACTGCAGAAGCAGTAGCATTCTTAAGGCTTGGTGCTGGAAAGATGCTTAGAAAAATGTCCAAATATAGGGGCGCCTGGGTGGCTCATTCGGTTGAGCATCTGACTGAGCATTCGACTCAGGTCATGATCTCACGGTTCATGGGTTCGAGCCTGCGTCAGCCTCTGTGCTGACAGCTTGGAGCCTGGAGACAGCCTGGATTCTGTCTCTCTCTCTCCGCCTCTCTTTCCCTCCCTGTCTCTCTCTGCCTCTCCTCCACTCACATTCTGTTTCTTTGTCTCTCAAAAATAAACATTAAAAAATAATGTTAAAAAAGAGAAAAATGTCCAAATATAGAACATCTTTGGGTGATTGGATCAGTAATGCAGTCTGGGATTCTGCCACTTTCTGCTGCTTCATGCCTACATCATCTTGGCAGGGCCTTCCTGAATTCGCACAACCCTGACCTTTTCTTCTGCTCCACAGTCTTTCACCTCCTGAGGCCTTATGAAAGAAATGGGTCAGTTAAAGGTTATGTATCATATCTATCTAGTGAAAGGTTCAGCTGTGACAAAACCTATATTTTTCAGAATGACGTGAAGTTGGTTAATAGATACATTTAGAGAAGGAAGTTAATAATTATCTTAATGCTTGGGAAATGAGACTATTTAGAAAATGTTCCAGGTGATAAATAAGTGAATTTACAGATTGTCACTGTGTGTTTTAGAAAACGATCATGTGTTTTAAAAATATAATTGATAATTTACAGCTTCACTGTCCAAAATCATAGCCACTTGCTACACGTGGATATTTAAATTTAATTTAAAAAATTAAAAGTTAGTACCTAAAATTAGTACCTAAAATTAAAGTTAGTACCTAAATTTAGTACCTAAAAGTTAGTACCTAAAATTAAAGTTTAGTACCTCAGTTTTATTAGCCACATATCAAGCCATATAGATGACTCTGTATTGGAAAGGACAGATATAGACTATTTCTGTTCATCATAGAATGGTCTCTTGAATAGATAGCATGTTTAGAGAATACAGAGTATGGGAATTTTAATATTTTCAATTTAACCACGATGTTGATTATAATTTTACTGTTGAAGTTTTTGCCTGTTTCTTACCAATTGACAAAATATTAAGAGCCACTAATGTCCATAAAGATCACCAGCTTGTCAGTTCTATTTGAAACAAAATATATAAACAAATTAGTTGTTAACTAGATTTACTGTGGTGATCATTTTGTAATATATACAAGTATTCAATTAAGTTGTATATCTGAAATTAATTTGTCAATTATCTCAAAAATGTAAGTAAGTTATAAGTAAATTGTGGGTTATACATTTTAGTTTTAAATATACTAGCTCTGTATGATCCACTATAGTAGCCACTAGACATAAATGGCTCTTGAGCACTTGAATATGGCTAGTGTGAACTGAGATGTGCTGTAAGTGTAAAATGTACAATATGTTTTTAATACTTAGTACAAAAAATAAGATGTAAATTGAATGAAGGGGGGGGTCTAAAGGTACAGACTTCCAGGTATAAAATAAATAAATCATGGGAATATAATGTGCAGCATGGTGACTACAGTTAGTAATACCGTATTGCATGTTTGAAAGTTGCTGAGAATAAATCTTAAACATTCTCCTTACAAAATTTTTTTGCAGTCATGTAAGGGTAATAGATGTTAACTAGATTTACTGTGATCATTTTACAAGGTATACAAATACTGAACCACTATGTTGTACATATGAAACTAATATGGAGCTCCTGGGTGGCTGGGTCAGTTGAGCACCCATCTTCAGCCCAGGTTATGATCTCACGGTTTGTGGATTCGAGCCCTGCGTCAGGCTCTGCACTGACAGCTCAGAGCCTAGAGCCTGCTAAAGTTTCTGTGTCTCCCTTTCTCTCTCTGTCCCTCCCCTACTCATGTTCCGTGTGTCCCTCTCCCTCTCTGTCTCTCTTAAAAATAAATAAACATTAAAAAATAAAAAAAACTGATACAATGTTATGTGTCAGTTATATCACTTTATATATTTATTTTAATATTTATTTATTTTTGAGAGTGACAGAGCATGGGGGAAGGGGAAGAAATGGCGGGGGGCGGGGAGGGACAGAGGATCCGAAGTGGGCTTTGCATTGCAGCAGCAAGCCCCATGTGGGACTTGAACTCATGAACCATGAGATCATGACCTTAGCTAAAGCCGGACCACCTTCACAATTTAAAAAAATAAATAAAAATATTAAGTGAAAAAAATTTTAAATACCTGGTATTTTAAATCTTGAGTATATATTGAAATAACATTCGGATATGTAGTATTAAATAAAATATATTATTAAAATTAATTTTGACTTATTTTTATGAATGAACTACTAGAAAATTTGAAATTATGTGACTCATCTTATATTTCTGTTGGACAGTGCTGTGCAAGAGCCAATGGCCTAATAAGCAAATCAAGTACTCTGTAATTTATTTCTTTATATATATATATATATATATATATATATATAAAATTTATTTCTGTATGCCTAAATCAATAATGTCTACAGTTGCCAAGTGGGATGAAATCCTTTTTTTTGGCATACATTTATTTCTGTCCTTTTAGATTTTTAGAAATATAGTAGTACTAATTATATCAATTTTTTTGTGTGTGATTTCATGTATCTTTATGATAATGGAAGACATGTATAAAGCACTGATGCAAAGCTTTTAGCCAGCTGCTAAGGAAATGATACAGGCAGAATGAATACTTTGGACATTCCAAGGATAAACATGTTGCTGGAATCATTAAAAGGCTATCACAGAGACTTTGGGCCTTTTATTGATAAGACGTAGAAAGATAAATACAATTCAAGTGGGAGAAAACAGTAAACTAGAAGGCTTGAATAGAGCCCAGATAGGTAGTGGACTGTGTATGCTTAGTGAACAGGCCAGAATCCTGTTTTGATTTGAATGAAGGATTTCAGTGTAAAAGTGAGAGAGTGATTGAAGAGTTAGGGTGAGACTGACTTTAAGACTCTGAGGCTAGAGTAAGAAATCTGGATGAGTTTAATATAGTTATTTAGGAGCCAGAAAAGATGTCGATGAATGGGAAGTGTTATGAAAACAGTATTTTTGGAAGATTGGTTATAAGAGACTATCATAGTTATTTTTTTGAAGTGAGAAGGTACAGTAATATCCTAGAGAAAGTGGGGGAAATAGGGCACAGGGTTGAGATATCTAAAGGCTGAATCATCAAGACTGTTGTGTTTGGGAAAGCGGAAAAGGAGAAATTGAAACAGACTTTGGTTCCACAAGTGTCATAACAAAAATAAAGATGTTTTAGCTTTATGTATTTTACAGCTTTAAAACTGTAAAATAGCTAATGTTGCCCTTTACAGATGAGGAATTTGAGATGCAGTATTCACCAGAAAAATCATGATCACCTTATATTAAGCTGACAATTGAGCCCTTGTCTTTTTCTTCCTACTGTGTTGTCATTGGAGTCTACTCACTTACCCAAGCCGGTGCCTCAGGTTTTCTTGACTCTCGCTATAGCTTTGCACAAGCAGTCAATCACTAAGTTGTATTATTTGTTTCCTAAATATTTCTCAGATCTGCCTAATTCTGTCTGTACTACCTCTACCTATGTTCACGTTACTCCCATCTTTCTGGGTTGATATTTTCTGGAATTTACATCTTATCTCTGCCTTGCATCCACCTCCCAAAACAAGCAAGGAAATAAAAGCAATCTGTTTTCCTACAATTCACTTGCTTTCTAAAGTGCAGAGAAAGCACTCTCTTGTCTAAATTTTTAAATGTAAATTTCTTAGCCTGGACTTACAAAGCTCTTTATGATGATGTCCTTTTTCCATGCCTCCAGTTCCATGATCACTTCTTTTTCAGTCTTTTGCATCTGCTGTTACTCCTGTAAGTAAGGTCCTTTCTCCCCTTTTCTCTGCCTCACCCTCAATCCCAAGTTCAGGTTTGAACTTAGAATAATAGTCTACTTGTCTGTAACCACCCGTCCTATGCTTCTTTCCACCACCACCACCCCACCTCCAACCCACGATCCACTGTCTAACGCCCTAAAAAGACTCACATGAGTAGGCCCACTAAGGATATTTTTTCTTGTTTAGTAATAGTGGTCCCACAGAAATTTATTGAATGGGTCAGTGTTTTTATACTGCAGAGTTGTTTCAAGTTAAAATTAGCTTAGTGGAGAGTGAAGAGTCTAAAAGAATGACTGAAAATTAGTCCATCATTTCCCACCCTGTTCTTAAGAGCACTTGTATCCTAA
The DNA here is from genome assembly GCF_027475565.1 of Acinonyx jubatus. Classification (NCBI taxonomy): domain Eukaryota; kingdom Metazoa; phylum Chordata; class Mammalia; order Carnivora; family Felidae; genus Acinonyx; species Acinonyx jubatus. The sequence continues at coordinate 59,637,577 of NC_069390.1, read as the reverse complement.
GATAAGCTAGTGTTGTATGTATGTTTCACACAAAATTCCATGGATATTAGGTGGATGTTGAAGATTATATCCTTGGATATTCACGTGCACACAAGATCCATCAATAAAGTTGTCAAGAAGTCCTGCACTTAAAACAAAAAAAAGACCTTTGTTTTGATCCAGTATTTTTCTTTTCTTTCCTCTTTTTTTTAAATTTTTTAAGTTTATTTATTTATTTTGAGAGAGGGAGAGAGGGAGGGAGGTAATCCAAAGCAGGCTCCACGTTGTCAGCGCAGAGCCCAACGCAGGGCTTGAATCCACGAACCATGAGATCATGACCTGAGCCAAAACCGAGAGTTGGACACTTAACCGACTGAGCCACCTAGGCACCCCAATCCAGTATTTTTCTAATGTATTTGATTATGGAAACATTTTAGAGAGTATACCTCCTGTTTCTTAGTGGTATTTGGAAAATGCCAAATTTGATGGCTGTGTATGTGTGTCCTTTTATTTCCCTTCCGTCTAACAGATATAATTAAACAACATAATCACGTCATACCCAAGGGATATATGGAGGAACTCTGGCTGTTTACAGTTAGAAGAGAAAACCTGAGGGAAGGTAAAACAGTCTTCAAATATTTGAAGGTTCTAGGTGAAGAGGAATTGAAAATATTGTCTTTGAAACTAGAGAATAAGAGTAAGAACCAGGTGTAGGAAGGCAGATTTTGACTTTGTATAAGGCTTTCTAATAACTAGAACTTTGGAAGATAAGTCAGTGTTCTGTCCCGAAAGTTGTCAAGTGAAGATCCGGAGGGATGATGTAGAGGACTTTAGCCCATAGAGAAGGTATAGATTGAAAGAATAGTTTTGTGAAATAGGTTGAAAGCCATTGGACTGTTTCTGAGATATCCATATCCATATCCAACTTGGAATTTATATTCCTTGATTCTTTTCTAATTCTGTGAATCTGTGTCTTGGTCTGTAATGTCAGTAAAGTATACAAATACATGTTATGAGAAACAAACACTAGTAGAAATTGTGGTTGTATGGTTAAGGGCTTTTACTTGATGATATATTTTTTTTAATTGGCTTTATTTTTTAGAGCAGTTTTAGATTCACAGAAAAATAGAGCACAAAGTTCAAAGAGCACAAAGCACAAAGAGAGTTCACGTATATACTCTTTCTCAACACACGACCTCCACTATCCATATCCCCTGGCACCACAGAAGTACATTTGTTATAATTAATGAACCTACATTGACCTATCATTATCACTCAAAAATCCACAGTTTGCATTCGAGTTCATTCTTACTTGATAATGCTTTGAAAGAAAATGTGAATATTCCTGCTCATCTTTAAGAGAGTGGTTTTCAGTTATTTCTTGCCCTAGTTTAGTCTTTTCTGATTCAGAGGTCTAAAAGATAGTTAAAGTCAACATCATCTATTTTGAAAAAAGTATTCAGAGAAGGGGAAAGTTCTTTTTTTATCTTAAATGTTTATAAATGTTTTATTTTGTGAGCTAACAGTATTTTTTCTTTCTTTTAAGTACCAAAAGAATTGGTGGAGCTCCATTTGAAGTTGATGAGGAAGATTGGCAAATCTGTTACGGCAGACAGATGGGAAAAATATTTGATCAAGGTAAATATTAAAAATTACCTTCTCTGGGGCACCTGGGTGGTGCAGTTGGTTAAGCATCCGACTCTTGATTGCAGTTCAGGTCATGATCTCGCTGGCATGCTGGCATGGAGCCTGCTTAAGATTCTCTTCCTCCCTCTCTGCTTCTCTCTCCCTCCTCTCTCAAAAAATGTGCCTTCTCTGTTACTGAAATATTACTGTAGCATAAATTGATGTGTTTCATAATATGCTGAACTTTTAAAATGGTCTACTAAAAGTTGCAAAATATGACTTAGAATTCCATACAATTACTATCAGTATGTGATTCTTTTCTGCAACTACTAAGCCATAGTGTTTAGTCCTAAATTTGGGTTTCAGAGGTGTTATGTCCCTTTTGTGCCTAACACCGTGCCTAGGACTTTTCATGTCTTCTCTCATTTAATCCTTAAAACCATCCAGATAAATCAAGTAAGACATAAATAAGGCAAAGAAAGTTGTCATTCTTCCTTGAGATCACACTGTATGCATAGACACAGACAGAATTTGTCTGTTACTTAAATGGTAAGATGTCATAACACCTTTAAATCAGTATAGGAGATTACCAGTTACCAATAAGGCCAAAGCTATCCTTTAGTGAAAACAACCTGGGAAATCAGAATGCTTTACGATAAACCATTCAGGAAAAATGGTCTGAAATTGTATCCAAACTTTGAGACCTACACAATTTTTGGAAGCCCAAGCTGATAAATGTACCTACCTCCATGATATCTTTTGGTAATATTTTTAATTCTATAACATACCAGAATATTAGGTTATATTTTTTGGTATTTTGAAAACTGTATGATTTTCTTGTCTTTTAAAAAAATACATGTTTACCCATGTATTTTCATACCTGCTTTCTTTTTGGGGGAGGTACATATATGACTTCAGAGCACTATGAAAAGAGGAATCATCAGGGTATAAGAGTTGCTTGTTACGTTATTATAAAAATCACATGTGCTTTTCCATTTATTGGTGTATAACACATCATTCCAAATTAAGTGACATAACAATTTTAATCAGTTCACTGGTTCCTTTTCTGTTGGTTGAAAGCAGCCACAATTCTGGCCACATTTCAAGAGAGGAGATACAGACCCCAAACTAATGTTGAATGAAATCTCCAAAATATATTAAAACTGTGGATGATAACTGAGCAAATTTTTAACTATTCAAAGTGCTTTAGGGGTGCCTGGGTGGCTCGGTTAAGCATTCAACTTCAGCTCAGGTCATGAGCTCACAGTTCGTGGGTTCGAGCCCCACATTGGGCTCTGTGTTGACACCTCGGAGCCCGGAGCTTGCTTTGGATTTTGGGTCTCCCTCTCTCTCTGCCCCTCCCCACCTCATACTCGGTCTCTCTCTGTCTCTCAAAAATAAATAAACGTTTTTTAAAAAAAGTGCTTTAGGAAATACCAGTGAAATCGCTGTTGTGCCTTTAATAAAATATTTATTAATGGTTAAGAATCAAGTTTTGGAGCTTTAAAAGAGATGCTGGAATTTCAGGGCATTGATTTTTATATAATATCTTAAAGGGTATATAGTCCCTTGTAAATAAATGTGGGTTTGTTATCAAAGTGGGTTTATTTGTTTACATGTTCTGAGAATTTAGGTAGAAATATCTTGTATACTGTTCACATCTCTTGTTAAACTTTAGAACCATGGATAATCTACTTTGCACCGTTGTGTCTGTTTCTTCATAAAATGTGAGAAATGAGATGATTTTATAAACCCCTTTAGTTCTATGGTGAAAACTACAGGTTCTAGCTCATTTTTTTAAAAATCGAGATATATTCACATAACATAAAATTTGCCCTTTGAAAGTATGCAATTCAGTGTTTTTTAGTATATTCACAAGGTTGTGCAACTATCATCACTGTCTAAATCAGAACATTTTTATCACCTCAAAAAGGAACCCCATACTCATTAATAATTACTCTCCTTTCCTCTTGTCCTTATAAACTACTAATCTGTTTTCTGATTCTAGGAATTTGCCTATTCTGGACATTTCATATAAATAGAATCATACAATATGTGGCCTTTTGTGTCTGGTTTCTTTCACTTAGCATAATGTTTTCAAGTTTCATCCCTGTTAAAGGATGAATCAGCGCTTTGTTCCTTTCTATGCCTGAATAATGTTCCTTCGTATGGATATACCACTTTTTATTTATCTACTTACCAGTTTATGATATTAGGCTTGTTTCCATCTTTCGGCTATTATGAAAAGTGCTGCTGTGAGTAGACATGTGATTTCATTTCTTATATCTAGAGTGGAATTGCTGGGTCATATGGTAATTCTGTTTTGACTACTTAACTGCCAGACTGTTTTCCAAAGCTGCACCATTTTACAATTTCTCTAGCAATTTATGAGGGTTCCAGTTTTTCTACATCCTTCCTCATTAACACTTATGATTGATTGATTGATTGATTGATTTTAAGCATCCTAGTGGGGGTTCCCATGGTTTTGATTTACATTTTCCTTATGACTAAATTATGTTGAGTGTTCCTTTCATGTACTTGTGGGCCATTGTATATCTTTGAGAGAATGTGGAAAAATGCCTACTCCTATCCTTCTTTGTTTAGTTGGTTGTTCGTGTTTTTGTTCTTGAGTTTTAAGAGCTCTTTATATATTCTGCATGCTAGACCCTTACCAGATACATGATTTGCATACATTTTCTCCCATTTGGTGTTTTTTCTTTTACTTTCTGTGTAATGTTCTTCAATGCATGAAGGTTTTAATTTTGATGATATCCAATACAGTTTTTTCTTTTGTGGCTAGTGCTTTGGTGTCATATCTAAGAAACTATTGCCCAAACTAAGATCATAAAGATGTAATCCTCTAATTTGTTCTAACAGTTCTGTACTTTTAGCTTTTGTGTTTAGATCTATGATCTCTTTTAAGTTAATTTTTGTATATAAGATAGGGGTCCAACCACATCCTTTTGGGTGTGGATATCCAGTTAGTTATTCCATTACTGTTTGTTGAAAAGACCATTCTTTCCCATATTTGATTGCCTTGACAATCTTGTAAAAAGTCAATTCAACATAAATAGAAGGGTCTATTTCTGAAGTTGCTATTCTGTTGACTTCTGTGTCATCATTTATGCTGTCTTGATTATTAAAGCTTTGTAATAGGTTTTGAGTTGGTTCTTTTTCAAGATTGTTTGGACTGTTCTGCTTTCCTTGCATTTTCTTAATGAGTTTGAGGATCAGTTTGTTAATTTCTGCAAAAATGCCAGCTATGATTTATATAGGATTAGATATAATCTGTAGGTAAATTTGGGGAATATTAGGTTAACAAAAATAAGTCTTCTGATCCATGGATCAGGATGTCTTTCAAAATATTTAGGTCTTTAATTCCTTTCAAAAACGTTTCATAGTTTTCTGAGTCCAGTTTTATACTTATTTGTTCAGTTCTTCAGTATTTTCTTGGTTTGATGTTGTTATAAATGTAATTTTTTTCTTAACTTCATCTTCAGATCGTTCATTGCTAATGTGTGGAAATACACTAATTTTTGTATATTAATCTTGTGTCTTGCTTCTTTGTCAGACTATTAGCTCAAATAGTTTTATTGTAGATTTTTAAGACTTTCTATGTATGAGATGATATCATCTCCAAATCCAGATAGTTTTACTTCCTCCTTTCTAATCTGGACATACTTTATTTCTTTTTCTTGCGTAAGAAAACCAGAACCCCCGGTATACTGTCGTATAGAAATGGTGAGAGCAGACATCCTTTGTTCCTGATCCTTGGGGGAAATTTTTCAGTCTTTTAAGATTTAATATGATATTAGATATGTGTTGTTGTTTTTTTTTTTTAAGTTTATTTATTTTTGAGAGAGACTGAGAGAGCAAGCAGGGGAGGGGTGGAAAGAGAGGGAGAGAGACAATCCCAACCAGGCTTCACATTGTCAGTGCGGAGCCCGATGCAGGGCTTGAACTCATGAACTGTGAAATCATGGCCTGAACCAAAACCAAGAGTCGGGCACTTAACCGACTGAGCCACCCAGGCACCCCAGGTATATGTGTTTTTCATAAAGGTTCTTTATCAGACTAAGAAAGGTCTCTTCCTGGTATGTTGAATATTTTTTATCATGAAAGGTGTTAGGTTTTGTCAGATGTTTTTTCTGCATCTACTGAGATAATCATGTGGTTTTTCCCTTTATTAACATGGTGTATTGCATTGATTAATTTTCATATGTTGGGACTGTGCAGTCCTACAGTCTCACTTCATCGTGGTTCATAATCCTTTTTATATGTTGCTAGATTTGGTTTGTTAATTTACTGTTGAGGATTTTTGTTTCTGTATTCATAGGGATGATGATGTGTTTTATTGAGATGTCTGTGGCTTCATAGAATTAGTTGAGAAGTTACTTCCTCTTACTTTTTGTAAGTGTTCATCAAATGTTAATTCTTTAATTTTTTTTTTTTTTTTTTTTTTTTTTAGCATTTATTTATTTTTGAGAGACAGAGTGCAAGTGGGGAAGGGGCACAGAGAGGGAGACATAGAATCCAAAACAGGCTATAGGCTTTGAGCTGTCAACACAGGGCCCAATTCAGGGCTCGAACTCACCAACTGTGAGTGAGATCACAACCTGAGCCGAAGTTGGAAGCTCAACCAACTGAGCCACCTAGGTGCCCCTATAGGTATTCCCTATAGGTATTGAGTCAATTTCAGTAGTTTGTGTCTCTAGGAAATTGTTCATTTTACCTAGCTTATTGGCATTAGATTGTTCATAGTATCCACTTGAGATCTTTTTTATTTATGTAGAGTTGGTAGTAATATTCCCTCTTTCCTTATTTTACTGATTGTGAGTGTTCTCCCACCCCCGGTCAGTGTAGCTATAGATTTACCAATTTTGTTGATCTTTTAAGAACCAACTTAACAGTTTAGTAGAATTTCCCTATTTTTCTATTTTATTCTTTCCTTTTATTTGCCTTGGGTTTAGTTGGGATTCTTTCCTAGTAATATGGTGGAAATTTAGGTTATTGATTTGAGATCTTCCTCTTTTTTTAACATAGGCATTTTCAGCTATTATATTCCATCTTTACTTCTTGCTTTAGCTCCATTCCATAAATTGGTATGTTTAGTTTACTTTCATCTCAAAGTATCTTCTCATTTCTCTTGTGATTTCTTCTTTGACCCATTGGTTATTTAGTTGTAGTTTAATTTCCACATGCTTGTAAATTTCACCAATTTTTTTTTTCTATTACTGGTTTCTAATTTTATAACATGTAGAACATACTTTCTATGATTTTGATCCAGTTAATTTTGTTGAGACTTATTTTATGACCTTACATAATGTGTGTGTGTGTGTGTGTGTGTGTGTGTGTGTGTGTGTGGATGTGTATAAAAAGTCCTTCAAATTAAAAAAAAGTAGATAAATCCTTCAAATTAAAAAAGTGGATAATTTATCTACTTAAATATTTAGTGAGATTTGCTAATTTCATATTCATATTTACTGTCCTTTTTAAAAATATTTTTCCTTTTTTCTGATTTTTAAGCCTTTTGTTGCCTATCAATAAAGTTTATACACAACACACACATACACACACCTTAAGTACAGATATGTTTTTCCCCCTTATCCTTTTTGAAAGCTGCAATCTCTACAATTTTTTTAAAGAACAATAAACTCTGGGGCACCAGGGTGTCTTATTTGGTTAAGCGTTCAACTTCAGCTCAGGTCATAATCTCAGTTTGTGAGTTTGAGCCCCGCGTCAGGCTCTGTGCTGACAGTTCACAGCCTGGAGCCTGCTTCGGATTCTGTGTCTCCCTCTCTCTGCCCCTCTCCCACTCGTGCTCTGTCTCTGTCTCTGTCTCTCTCAAAAATAAAATAAAAACATTTAAAAAATTTAAAAAAAAAGAATAAACTCTTCCTTAATTCTTTGTTCCCCTTTAGTTTTTACCCATCCTCCCTTTTCCCCCTTTGTATTAGTTATCTGCTGTTTGATGACAAATAACCTCAAAATGTAGCTAGTGAAAACAGTGAATATCAAGTCTGCCATTCTCTGAGCTGTGCCTAATGTTCAGCACATCCCAAACTACATTCTCCCTGATGCCTCTTGGTTTGCAGCCTTGAGTTTTCCAGGTGAAGTCTGAAACTGGCCCTGGTACATGGAGAATAAGGAGACACCAAAGAAAGAAGCAGAGTACTATTTCAGATTGATACTGTGGCTGGTCACCAGTGCGAAGGACGTTCTGTGATTGTTTGAATTTGTATGTCTACTCTTTGAGGCCTTCCTTAGAATACTTTCCAAATAAACTGTTTAAGCTCATCTCAGGCCCTGCTTTTGTTGGAAATCGAAATTTCATCAAGTGTTTAACAAAATGGAACACCATAATATCAGTTAGTAAGCAATACAGATAAAATATACCCCTGAAGTGTCAGGTTTTGATGAACAGGAAACACAGCATGGCAAGGTACTCTGGGACCTCTTCTTCGTGAAGTAAATACTTTCAAGATCAAAAGACATAGCTGACTTTCTTACCTAGAAGCAGACACAGAGGCAAACAAAATGAGGAGACAGAAATTTATCCCCAATGAAAGAACAGGACAAGGCTTTGGCCAGAGATCTAAGTGAAACAGTTATAAGTAACATGCCTGATAGAGAATTTAAAGCAGCGATCACAAAGATACTCACTGGATTTGAGAAAAGAGTGAGAACCTTAACACAGAGATAAAGAATAAGATAGCTCAGATAAAGGGATCAATAAATGAAATCAGAAACATGTTTGATGGAATGAACAGAAGGAAAGAAGCAGCAGAAAGAATTAGTGACCTGGAAGACAAAGTAATTAAACTGAACACAAGAGAGAGAAAAGAACTACACAAAATGATAATAGACTTAGGGAATTCAGTGACTCCATCAAATGTAATGAAAATCATTATAGGAGTCCCAAAAGAGGATGAAAAGAGGGCAGAAAATTTCTAGAAACAATAGGTGGATCTGATTTCTATAAAAAATCAAGAACTCACAAAAACAGGATATAAAATATAATTTTACATATATGTAAAATCTAGGGAGGTGAGGAGAAAAGAATGGGTTCAAACTTAAATGACCATCAACTCAGTATAGACTGCTATATGCAGAAGAGGTTATGTAGAACCTGAATATCAAAAACTAATAAACCTGCAAAGAAAAAAGAGAAAACCAAATATATCACTAAAGAAACTTAGCAAAACATGAAAAAAAGACGAGAGAGTATCAGAAAAAAATCTTCAGAAACACACACAAAACAGGTAATAAAATGGCAATAAATACATATCTATCAATAATTACTTTGAATGTAAGTGAACTAAATGCTGCAATAAAAAGATGTAGAGTGACAGGATGGATAAAAAAAAGAAGACCCATCTGTGTGCTGCCTCTAAGAGACTCAGTTTACACCAGAAGACGCTTACAGATTGAAAGTGCGGGAATGGAGAAACATCTATCATGCAAATGGTTTTCAAAAGAAAGCCAGAGTAGGTGTACTTATATCAGACAAAAGGGACTTTTTGTTTGTTTGTTTGTTGATTTTGACAGAGAGTGAGTGCACATGTGAGTGGGGAAGGGGCAGAGAGAATAAATGAGTGAATTCCAAGCAGGCTCCACGCAGTCAGCACAGAGTCTGACCGGGGCTTGATCTCACAAACGAAACCATGAGATCATGACCTGAGCCAAAATCAAGAGTCAGATGCTTAACTGACTGAGCCACCCAGGTTCCCCAAGACTAAACACACTTTAAAACAAAGACTGTAACAAGACATAAAGAAGGACAGTGTATAATAATAAAGGGACAATCCAACAAGATCTAACAGTTGTAAATATTTATGCACCCAGCATAGCAGCACCCAAATATATAAAAATGTTAATAACAGACAGATACAAATTGATTACTAATCGATAGTAATACAGTGATACTTTAACATTCTGCTGCATCAATTGACAGATGTGTTGTGTGTCAGTATTAACAGATGATGTCAATTGTGTGTGTTGATGTCCAAACAGAACATCAAAGAAAGAATGCCTTTGAGTGACACACTGGAGCAGATGGATTTAGCAGAAATATTGAGAACATTCTATCCTAAAACATTCTTTTCAAGTGTGCCTGGAGCATTCTTCAGAATAGACCATGTATTAGCCCAGAAACCACTCTCAACAAATAGAAGAAGTCATACCAGGCATCTTTAATGACCACAACGCTATGTAACTAGATATCAACCACTGGAAAGATCACAAATACAATGGAGATTAAATACCATGCTACTAAACAATGAATAGATCAACCAGGAGATAATAGAAAAGGTAAAAACATACATGAGACAAATGAAAACGAACACACAAAACTTCAAAAAAAGAAAAAAACCTTTAGGATGCGGCACAAGCGATTCTAAGAGGGAAAGATACAGCACTACAGGCCTATGTCAAGAAGTAAGAAAAATATCAAACAACCTTACACCAAAAGGAGCTAGAAAAAGAACTAACAAAACCTAAAAACAGCAGAAGGAAGGAAATAATAAAGATTAGAGCAGAAATAAATGATATAGAAGCTAAAAAAAACAATAGAACAGATTAATGAAACCAAGAGCTGGTTCTTTGAAAAAAATCAATGATTGGTAAACCTGTAGCCAGATTTATCAAGAAAAGAAGAGAAATAATAATCAACACCACAGAAATACAAATGATTATAAAAGAACATTATGAAAAACTATATGCCAGCCAACTGGACAACCTAGAAGAAATGGATATGTTCCTAGAAACTTACAAACTACCAAAACAGAAACAGAAAGAAACAGAAATTTGAACAGACTGTTTACCAGCAATGAAATTGATTCAGTAATCAAAAAAAAACCCCAACAAGGGACACCTGGGTGGCTCATTTGGTCGAGTGTCCAACTTTAGCTCAGGTCATGATCTCATGGTTCCTGAGTTCAGGTCCCGCACGTGAGGCTCACTGCTGTCAGCACAGAGCCCACTTCAGATCCTTTGTGCCCGCCTCTCTCTGCCCCTCCCCCACTCATGCTCTCTCTTTCTCAAAAATAAATTAAAATATGGGGAAAAAAAACCTCCTGTCAAACAAAATCTACGACTACATGGGTTCACAGGCAAATTATACCAAACATTTAAAGAAGAGTTAATATGTATTCTTCTCAAACTATTCTAAAAAGCAGAAAAGGAAGGAAAACTTCCATATTCATTCTATAAGGTCAGCATTATTTTGATACCTAAACCAGATAAAGACAGCACAAAAAAAGAACTACATGGGCACCTGGGCAGTTCAATCAGTTGTCCGACTCTGTTTCAGCTCAGGTCATGATCCCAGGGTCATGGAATCAAGCCCCGCATCTAAGCTAAATGTTCATCTGAGCACAGAGCCTGCTTAAGATTCTCTCTCTGTGTGCCTCTCTACCCCACATGCACTTGCTTGCTCTCTTTTTTTCTTTTTTCAGATGTACTTTTGAGAGAGAGAGAGAGAGAGCACACACACATGTGCAGGGGAGGAGCAGAGAGGGGGAGAGAATACAAAGCAGGTTCCAGGCTCTGAGCTGTCAGCACAGAGCCTGCCATGGGGCTCAAACTCGTGAACCGTGAGATCATGACCTGAGCTGAAGTTGGATGCTTAACCAACTGAACCATCCAGGTGCCCCTACACTCGCTCTCTTTCTAAAAATATGTGTGTATAGAGAGAGAACTATAGGCCAATATCCCTGATGCAAAAATCCTCAATGAAGTATTAGCTAACTGAATTCAACAATACATTATAAAAATTATTCACTATGATCTTGTAGGATTTATTCCTGGGTTGCCAGGTTGGTTCACTATTTGCAAATCAATCAACATGATACATTACATCAGTAAGAGAAACAAGAAATAAGTCATACGGAGAAAGACAGATACCACTTGTTTTCATTCATATGTGGATCCTGAGAAACTTAATAGAAGACCATGGGGGAGAGGAAAGGGAAAAAAAAAAGTTACAGAGAGGAAAGGAGGCAAACCATAAGAGACTCTTAAAAACTGAGAATAAACTGAGGGTTGATGGGGGGGTGGGAGTGAGGGGAAAGTGTATGATGGGCATTTAGAAGGGCACCTGTTGGGATGAGCACTGGGTGTTGTATGGAAACCAATTTGACAATAAATTTCATATTAAAAAAAATAAGAGAAACGATAAGAACCATATGATCATTTCAATAGAAGCAGGAAAAGTATTTGAAAAATACAGTATCAATTTATGATAAAAACCCTTAAAGTAGGGTTGGAGGGAACATCTAAAGGCCATATGAAAAATTCACTACTAACATCATCTTCAATGGGGAAGAACTGAGAGCTTTTCCCCTAAAGTCAGGAACAAGGCAAAGATGTACACTCTCATCACTTTTATCCATCATAGTACTAGAAGTCCAGCCACAGCAATCAGACAACAAAAAGAAATAAAAGTCATCCAGTTCGGCAAGAAAGAAGTCAGACTTTAAACTGCAGCTGACATGATACTATATATAGAAAACCTGAAAGACTCCACCAGAAACCTACTAAAACTGATCAATGAATTCCATAAAGTCGCGGGATACAAAATCAATGTACAGAAATGTCTGTTGCATTTCTACATGCCAATAATGAAGCGGCAGAAAGAGAAAGTAAGAAAACAATCTCATTTACAATTACACCCAAAATAGTAAGATATCTAGGAATAAATGTAACCAAAGAGGTTAAAGACCTATACTCTGAAAACTATAAAACACTGAGGAAAAAAATTGAAGATGACACAAAGAAGCAGAAAGACATTGCATGCTTATGGATTGGAAGAACAAATATTGTTAAAATGTCTATAATACCCGACCTACACCTTTGTTTTGTTTTGTTTTGTTTTTAGAGAGCGAGTGGGAATGGGAGAGAGAGGCAGAGGGAGAGAGAATCTTAAGCAGTCTCCATGCTCAGCATAGAGTACAACATAGGACTTGATCCTATGACTCTGGAATAATGACCTGAGCTGAAATTGAGTTGGACACTCAGCCGACTGAGCCACCCATGGGCCCCAGCAATCTACACCTTTAATGTAAGCCCTGTCAAAACACCAACAGCATTTTTCACAGAACTAAAATAAACAAGTCTGAAATTTGTATGAAACCACAGAAGATTCCAAATAGCCATACAACCTTGAAAAAGAAAAGCAAAGCTGGAGGAATCATAATTCTGGACTTAAAATTGTATTACAGTGCTATAGTAATCAGTGAAACAGAATAGAAAATCCAGAAATGAACCAACAGCTGTATGGTCAGTTAATCTTTGACAAAGCAGGAAAGACTATCCAGTGGGAAAAAGACAGCCTCTTCAACAAATGGTGTTGGGTAAACTGGACAGCAACATGCAAGAGAATGAAACTGGCCCACATTCTTATACCTTACACAAAATCAAAAGGGATTAAATGCCTAAATGTGAGACCCAAAATCATAAAAATCCTAGAAGAGAACACAGTAACCTCTTTGACATGGGCAATAGCAACTTTTTTTCTAGGTATGTCTCCTGAGGCAAGGGAAACAAAAGCAAAAATAAACTATGCTACTGTATTAAAAATACACACAACGAATGACACAATCAACAAAACTAAAAGGCAACCTATGGAACTCTTGAAGATGTTTATATATGACATATCTGATAAAGTGTTGGTGTCTAAAATAGATAAAGAACTTCTATAACTCAACACCTAAAAAAAAATCCTGTTAAAAAATGGGCAATAGACATGATTAGACATTTTTCCAAAGAAGACATGCAGATGGCCAAGAAACACATGAAAAGATGTTCATCACTTATCATCAGAGAAATGCAAACCAGACCTACAATGAGATATCACCTCTTACCTGTCAGAATGGCTAAAATCAACAACTCGAGAAACAACAGGTGTTGGTGAGCATGTAAAGAAAAAATAACACTCTTGTAAACTGGTGCAGCAGCTGTGGAAAACAGTATATAGGTTCCTCAGAAAGTTAAAAATAGAACTACCCTATGATTCAGTAACCACTCCCCTGGGTATTTACCCAGAGAATACAAAAACACTAATCGAAAGGGATGCATGCACCCTTATGTTTATAGCAGCATTATTTACAATAGCCAAGATGTGGGAGCAGCCCAAGTGTTCATTGATGGATGAATGGATGGAGATACACACACACACACACACACACACACACACACACACACATATCATGGAATGTTATTCAGCCATAAAAAAGAATGAACTCTTGCCATTTGCAGTGACATGGATGGAGCTAGAGACTATAATGCTAAGTGAAATAAATCAGAGAAAGACAAAGACCATATGATTTCACTCATATGTAGAATTCAAGAAACAAATGAGCAAAGGAGAAAAGAGAGAGAGAGACCAAGTAACAGACTCTTCAGTATAGAGAACAAATTGACAGTTACTCGAGGGGAGGTTGGTGGAGGGTTGGGATTAAATAGGTGGTGGATATTAAGGAGTGTACTTTTGGTGATGAGCACCAGGTGATGTATGGAATTGTTGGATCTCTATATTGTACACCTGAAATTAATATAACGCTGTATGTTGTTTAACTGGAATTAAAATAAAAACTTTTAAAAATGAACATCATACATGTATTCTCTTGTCATTTTTCTGTGTTAGGAATCTGAAGGTGACCTAGAGCTGGATGCCTCTGGCTCAGAGTTTCTCACTAGGCTGTTATCAAGCTGTTAGCCTGGTATGCAGTCTCATCTGATGGCTCAACTGAAGAAGAATCCACTTCTAATCTCAGTTACATGGCTATTGTCAGGATTCATTTCTTTGTCATGGCTTATCCACAGGGCCCCTCACGACATTGCAGTTCTATGGGGGCATTACTTCTCCATATGACTGCTTCCCACATTGCAACAGAGCCAATGAATGAGAGAGAAGGGCTAAGACAAATAAAGTCATGATATTTTTGTAACCAAATCTTAGATATGACCTACTTTCACTTTTGCCATGTTTTAGAGTAATGTCACTGGATTTGGCTTATATCCAAAGCTGTGGGAGGAGGGCAGCAAGGGGAAGTGAATTCTATAGGGGCAATGAATACCAGGAGATGATGATCATTATGGGCCACCCAGAAGGTGTCTATCTCAGTTTTATAGATAGATCTTTTGAAATAATTTTCTTTATTTGCTATTCTGTTTACTTCCCATTCACTCCTCAGTCCCTTGAAATTTTTCTTCTTTCTGTAACATTCCATTGCAATAAAAATTCTTTACAGTGAAAAGCTTGAATGATGTTCTAATTGCTAAGTTGAAGTGTTACTTTTTATTCCACATCTTTTTAATTTCTCTAATTGTTCTTTCCTTGAAACACTGTTTTCTTTTAGTTTTTTTCCTACACTCCTTTCCAGTTTTTCCTTTTACTCCTAGTAGTCTCCTTTCCCAGATCTTTTTTTTTTTTTTTTGTCTGAGTTCTTAAAAGTTTTTTATACTACAGAAGTTTGTTCCAGACCTTCTTCTAGTCTCATTTTATATATTCGTCTTGGCTATTCTTGTTTATTCCCATGATTTTAAAACCTCATATGTTAATGACTTATATTTTCATCCAGAATCTTAGTTTGAAGGCCAGTATACCAACTACATATTGAACATCTTCATTGAAAAAATGCTGATGAGTCAATATTAGCTAGAGACTAAACTACTGTAAGAAAGAAACTCAAAAATATAATTGTTTAAATAAGCATTAAATTTATTTGTATCTGTTACAACAATCTGACTTGTCTACCCTGGGACAACTGTATTCCATGAGGTTATTCAGGGATCCAGGTTCTTAACATTTTTTTAAAAATCTTTTTTTAATGCTTATTTATTCAATTTGAGAGAGTGTGAGTGGGTTAGGGGCAGAAGGCAGGAGAATCCCAACCTGTCAGCCCGACGTGGGGCTTGAACTTAGAAACTGTGAGATCATGACCTGAGCCAAAATCAGAGTTGGATGCTTAACTGACTGAGCCACACAGGTGCCCCCAGGTTCTTAACATTTTATTGCTCCACCCTAGGGTATTTTGTTTTTCTTTGTTGTAGAATGTTTCAGCTGCAGGAAAGGGTAAGAATGTATAGGGCAAACAATTTTCTTTCAAGAAGTGAGGCAGAATTGCATACTTCACTTCTATTGTTCTATTAGGAAGAGCACAGTCCCATGATCATACCTATTTGTAGAGGAAGTTAGAGGGTATCAACCCTTACTTAGTGGCACAAATTCAGGAAAATGGGGCAGGAGGAGCAGATTTTTGTATGGCAACTAAAAAAGATTTGGTTTCCTTCGCTTTGGGAGAAGTATACATCTCCCTGCTAGTGAATTCAGGCATGGCTATGTGACTTGTTTTTGGCCAGTGAAATGCAAGGAAACATGATAGGTTACACTTTGAGCAGAATTTTTAAGAGCAGTGGATTTTCTCCATGTTCTCTATTCCCTTTGCTATGGTAACTTATACTTTTCTAAGTCAGTGCTGCCCATTTTTGGGTGAAGATGATAGGTTACAAAGCCACTGCTAACCAGTCATCAACGTAGGCCAGAAATAAAATTTTGTTGCTGTAACTGAGTGATTGACACACCATTTCTTAAAGGGTCAGATACTAGATATTGTAGACTTTTGTTCCTTATAGTCTCTGTCACAACTACAGACTAATTCCTCAATGAATGGATTTGGCTGTGTTCTAATAAAACTTATTTTACAAAAAACAAGCACTCAGTTTGTGGGCCATAGTTTGCCAACTGCTGTTGTAAATGGTTGAGCTTTAGGTCTTATTTGTTACTACAGCATAACCTTGACTACCCTGACTAATACCTTTAGTTACATAGCACAATACCCCCACCTTCTTACCCAAGTCAGAAATCTTAAGTATGATCCTAGACTCATTTCCCAAACTAAATCCTAACTTCTTTCTCTCAGAGCTCTTGACTTAACAGATGAAGGTTACCTCCACCCCCCAAGGTTTAAATAGACCTTATTATAAGGAGCTCCCTGTTGAGCAGGGCCTTATAAACCAATGTATTTGGTCCCAAGATGTCACCATGGGGAAATCTAGGAGTAATGATTGCAGAAGAGGTAGCTGTATGTAATATGATCCTGGGAAGGCTGACCAGGAATGTAGCAGACATGATCAGGATAGACTGGGGGTGGTCAGGTTGCAGGGTGAGCAATAGGACAGCCCCCTTCACTCCTGGTTCGAGTAGCTCAATGTGATAGGACCCCAGCCTGATGGCAGGAGGAAACACAGGAAGCAGGAGGTGAGTCCAATAATGACATCCATGGTCCTGAGCTGCTTCTGCAGCAGCTTGGAATGGATCAGGGTACACAGAACCGAAACTCCGCCAGGGTTAGGCCTGTTAGGCCCCTCAGCAGCAGAGGCATCAGCACAGACATGACCACATGGAGTGACTGCAGAGAGGGGCCAACAGTAGCCCAAGGTTGGGAGGTCAAAATGGCAAAAGATGAAGATACTAAGACCCAAAGAGAAATATTTATTCTTAGCCATACATTCAAGTTAGTAATAGAGAACCAGAGCTTGGTTAGAGAAGCTGTTTAATTTGTAATACGGTTGACCCTTGAAAGCACATGTTTGTATACCTGTCCACTTACATGCAGAATTTTTCAGTAAATATAGTACAATACTGTGAGTGTATTTTCTGTTCTTTATGCTTTTCTTAACATTTTCTTTTTTTAAGAGTATGGTAGGGGTGCCTGAGTGACTCAGTCAGCTGGGTATCTGACTCTTGATTTTGGCTCGGGTCATGATATTGCAGTCTTGAGTTTGAGCACCAAGTCAGGCTTTGCACTGGCAGCACGGAGCCTGCTTGGGATTCTCTCTCTCTCTGTGCTCCTGCCCTGCTTGCTATTTCTCTGAAAATGAATTAACTTAAAAAACAAAAGAATATGGTATATAACACCATATAAATATATGTAATAACATTGTAATATATGTAATATATAATATATGTAATAATATATATTATTTGTAATAGTATATATTATGTGCAATATACATATGTAATATAAATATAAAGTTTTTAATATATTATACATAATATATAATAGATTTTATATACATATACAATATAATTTAAGTTACATAATTATATGATTTATGTGTAATATAAACATGTGTGATATCAATATGTGTTAATCGATTTTACATGTTATAGGTAAAGCTTCTGGTCAGTAGTCGGCTATTTAAGATTTGGGGGAGTCAAAAGTTATATGCAGAGTTTTAACTGTGTACAGGATTGGCACCTCTAATGCCTGCACTGTTCAAGGGTTAACTTTGATTTTTTGTAACCTAGTATTTATTGTTCCTTGGCTTGTAAATGGTGCCACTGTCATTTCATTCGTTAAAACATACCTGATAATTTTTCTGGACTTTTTTTTTTTTTTTTTTTTGTCCTTCACATTTATTAAATTACCAAATCCTGATTGACTTATGCTTTTTAATCTCTCTCAGTTCAGTCCACGCAGCCCTTACGGTCTCTACCCTAGTTGAGGCCATTGTCTCTCACTTGGATTTCTGTAGGACTATCCAGACTGGTTTCCCTGTGTCTAGTCCAGTTATCCCAATTGCAATGATAAAGTGAAAATCAGAGTTATCTTTCTCCTTTGGTTTAATTCCTTAATGTAGGAGTCCTTGTTGTCTTCTGAATAGAAAATAAATTTCTTAATGGCAACAGAGTTGTTCATCTGATGACCCCTGCTTTCTCCTTTGGGTTCTTTTCTTACTATTCTCTTTTAACCTCATCAGTATGTATTCTAGTCTACCATACGGAACTTTTTTTCTTTTAAGTTTGTTTATTTATTTTTTTGAGAGTGCACACTAGTGGCACAGGCAGAGAGAGAAGGAGAGAGAATTCCTAAGTCAGACGCTAAACTGAGTCACCCAGGCTCCCTGGAACTGTTTTTCGTTATATAATGGTCATGCTATTTCTGCCTCTTTGGTCCTTTGTATATGACTGTTTAAAGTAGGCCTTGCCCTTGAGTGTTCTGCTGTCTTAATATATATCCATGCTTTATTTCTTTCCTAGTAGTTACCGCTCTGTAAAATCATCAGTTTTACTTTTTAAGTCTCTGTTCTCCAGAGGATTCAAAGCTCTATGAGGGCAAGGATTTCTATCATTATTTATTACATTTTAAATATATGAGCTGTTGCTCAGTATTTATTGAGTCAGTAAATGGATGAAAGAATGAGTATTTACTTTACAGAAAGTCCTGTATGTGTATGTCTGTCTCCCGGTCTCACTTAGTGTGCCTGATAGTCAATGTTTCCTTAGTTTTGTAGTTATCCTCCATAAATCATTTCTTCGTGGGCCATATAGTAGCTGGCTAGAGTATGTGAAATAGCATATACTGTTTATATTGCAATAGTCCAATTAGCTTCTTGTATGCCCTTTTTGCTGCCATTCCACTCATACATGTGCTAAGATGCACGGTGTAAAGTTAGAGAGGTATGCATATTTTTCCGTGTTATGCCATTGAATACTAATGGTAGCTGTTCAAACATGTTAAAAATTGCACACTTTTTATCAGATATCAATTTTCAGTGCCTATTATTTTAGATTCTCCTAAGAGTAATTTCATAGATAGTTTCAGCTTTATTTGATCCCAGAAGAGTTTTAAAATATTTGTTCTAAGGAGTCTTATTGATCCTAATTTAGGTGGCCCCAAGGTCTAGGTTAGAAAAGTATCACCTTAGTGATACTACACTGCTTATAATTATGTTTCACGTGCCTCCTTGGACTAAGTTGTAATCACTTGAGAATCAGACACAGCTCTGGGATTTCCTCAATTTGGAGGACCTTGTGGTATTTCTAAGGAATGAGGTTGAGAAAAAGGTTTCCCACAGCCTCTTTTTATTTTTAGTATTAAAAATGTAAAGTACATAGGTAAAAACCAAGAATATTGTAACGTTCATATTCCTACCATTCAGAATTAATGCTTTTCTGGTTCATTAGATCCTTTCATATATTGGCTAATAACTTCAGTTGGGTAGAACTTTTCATGAAATTTAAAATCTGTCCCCATTTTATCATTATTTTTTGGTAAATATTCCAAATGTTAATTATAAAAGTGAACATGTAGATTGTCTCTTAATTTGTAAAGCACTTTTGTACATGTTGCCTAAAAGCCAATTAGTTTTACTTTGCAACCCTAAGCAATTAGCTTTGTAGAACATAGGACAAACATCTGTGCCTTACTGATCATCCATTACACTAATCTATTTTAACCATTGATATATATTTGTTGACTTGGATTTATATCATTGTTGCAATGATTTGACATTTAAAATTTGGTTTCAGTGTATAAATAAGTCATGCTTTATGATTATGGAATAAATATGCAGATGCTTTTAACCTTAATTTACTTTGAGAGTTATGTGTTCAATGCACATAAAACATTAATTAGATTGTGATTATTTGCAGTATAAGAAATTTCTTTAGCACAGCAGTTTTCAAATTGTTTTTCATGAAGCCCTAAAGTTTCCCCAGAAATGTTTCTGAACCCACGTACTAGTCTGCTGGGACTACCATAACAAAATACCACAGCCTATATGGCCTAAACAATGGAAATGTATTTTCTCACAGTTCTTTAGCTAGAATTCCAAAATCAAGGTGTTGGCAAATTTGATGAGCATTTTTTTTCTACTCTATGCAAGTCCTTGTCATCACCATGCCCTCACTGCCCTTTCCTCTGTGTGTTTCCTGCGGGGAGGGGGCTTGGGGCCTCTGGTCTCAAAGACACCAGTCTTACAGAGCCCACTCTTATAACCTCATTTTACCTTAATTATCTCCTTAAAGGTCTTATCTCCAGGTGCAGACAGACACATTTGGGGTTAGGGCTTCAATATAGGAATTTTGAGTGGACATAGTTCATTTTATAACATCCTGTGAAATATTTTCTTGAAGTGATTATGCTAATAAAAATGGAAGGGGAGTTGAAAACTGCTGTTGTCATAAATTATGTCATTCCTTCAACATAAGAATTTATTAAAATTGCATTCACATGTAACTTTCCAGGAGTACATTTATTTAGTGAAATGAGGAATCATCCTTACAAACTGTCTTTCCTTGGGTTCTAGATCTCTCTTAATTTGTTGGTAATGTTGATTCATAGACTCTTAAGTGATGCAAGCACATTAGATATTACCATTTGCATGAAGTTTGCTGGGGTCATTAAAGCTTTGATTATATTATAATATGTTTTTGTAAATTATTGTGGACTCTAATTATGGCAACTTCATGACCGAGGCTGAAAAGTGTTGGATTTAGAATCAAGAGTTTTAGCTTTCCTGTTAATTAAGTTTTTGATCCTGGGTAAATTAATTTTGTATTTTTGTGACTAATTTCCAATTAGAACATAAAAGAATATTGAGAAAAAAGAAAGCCCCAAATCCCAATTTGGGGAATCATCAGATACTAATGATAGTTGTGAAAGCACTTTGAAAAGCACAATTTATGGAAATGCCAATTATCAGTTTCATGGGTAATTTGCAAATAAAATATTTATTTTGAATGTATGGTTAGATTCCCTTAGTAGGAAAAACAACTCTATTTACTCATGTTATTGTCTAGTTTTTGGTATCTTCAAAATAAATAATGTTAGAAGGAAAAACTCTGCTATAATTTTCCCCTTACTATTCCAATTCAGGGGATAACTTAGATTTTAACATAATGTGAAATTCCACTCCATCATGATTGTTGTGGTGATAATAACATCTACCTCCATATTGTTCTTTGAAATCTATTAAAACTTAGGGAAGGTCCATTTGAAAACTTTTGACTAACGTTTTGTTTGAAAATAGGAATACCTACTAAAAACATAATTTTACTTTATTATAATCAAGTTTTTCCATAATTGCCCACTTATGCTGTGTTCACTTTTTTACTTCCTACTGAATCTTCCCCAGTAGGTTTCTGTCCCCACTATTCCACTAAAAAAAAAACTAGCCTTGTCAAAAGAAGCCTTGCCATGTTGTAAAATCCAGTAGACATTCTTCAGTTCTTGTTTACTAAACCTTTATTATTCTTTCACAGAGTTGAATCTTTTTAAATCTCTCTCAGCTTTGCTTGTTTTTTTTTTTTTTTTTTCTACCTCCCCTGGGCTTTCTTACTCTCTTTTGCTCACTCTTCTCTCTGATCCCTTAAACACTGCATGACTGACTAACAGATGGAGCAGAATAATCTAATAGAAAAGCTGGAAGATGCCTTAAAATAATTCATTTAAACACAATATAATCATAAATGTTGTTAGCTAAGAACCCACAGCTGCTAACACTAGCCTATTTCATCTATCTGTTCAGTAAAGATTTTGTGATGCCTGCTCCATAAGGGACTCAGTAGGGCACTGCACGGGATGTTTGAGACATGATGTTCCTGAGTCTGGAGTTCAGTAAAGGAAGAAAAGCAAAGTAGGTACATAGATAAATATAATGTCAGGCAGAATGTAAATGCTTTAAGTGCAGAGTGATATCAGGAATAAAGTAGTTTGGGGCTATGCAAATATATGTAAACTTTTCTCATTTTTTCAGTGTTTGGTAAAGACAATGACTGATAGAAAAGCATTGATCTCTTTCCTTCTAACCAATAATGCTTAGAAAAATAATGTCAAAGATACACATAGACCAAAATCATAAGGTAGGAAGTGTTCAGCATGAAAACATAGAGAATTGGTCACTCAGTAATTTTTATAGAAGGCTGTTAGAACAGCTGATACAAGTTGTGTAGTAGGCAAAAGTTTGACCCTTGTGCCTTCACTCTTTGGTGTTACATTAATGAATATGTTACATGGCAAAAGGGACTTTATGTTGTAATTAAATTTATTAATCAGTTGACCTTAAGTTAGGGTGATTATCCTGTATTATCCAAATGGGCCCAGTGTAAGTTACATGAGCCTTTAAAAGCAGAAGAGGCAGGCAGAATGCAGAAATATTCAAAGCATGAGGACTCAGCACATTTATCTTCCTTGAAGGAGGTGGAGAGTTACATGGCAGCATGAGAAGGAAATGAATTCTGCTAGTAATCTGAGTGAGCTTGGAAGTAGGTTTTTGCTCAGAGCTACCAAAAAGGAGCTTATATCATCTTTATGAGACCGTAAACAGAGGACCCAGCCAATTGGGCTGTACAGGACTGACCCACAGAAACTAGGAGATAGTAAATGGGTGTTTGTTTTTTTTTTAAGATGTTAAATTTATGGTGTTTAATTATACAGTAATAGAAAACTAGTACAGATTTATTACATTGAGGTATTTATAATATGATGAGAAAACCATGATTAGACGTTTCCAGAATTTCCTTGCAAAAGTATTGTGCCTCTCTCATTTTTATTTTTTAAAAAAGTGCTCTTTTCCTGTAAAAACCATAAGTAGAATCATTAAATTCTCATATTAGTGCATTTAATTATTTACTCTAAACCTAACATGATGCCAAACATTAAACAAATCTACTTACTGATAATAAATCAGGTTAGCTGGAAAGAGAGTTTTGGTGTTAGAAACTCTGGGCTCCATTCTTGTTACTGTTGATCTCAGGAAACTTTATGTCACTTATCTGAACCCAAGTTGATTCATCTGTAAGACTGAGGAAATGCAGTCTTAGAGAACTGAGAAACTACTATTTATCTTGCAGAATTGTGAGAACTTAGTGAAATAATTTATGAAATGCACTCCTCATAGTGTCTGACATACTGGCTTCAAGAGTAAAAATATTACTGAAGATAATATATCTAAGATACTGTTGAAGCTTACATTTGTTACCTAATTTTTAAGGCTTATAAAAGATACTGTTATGGTGATTTAGTTTATACAAGCTCCCATGCCACAAAAACTATAAAAGTATTTCCTGGGATAGTAGATTATTAAGTTCTGAAGGTAAAAAGAGATAACTTTATGTGAAAAAGGAAGAGAAATCAAGATATGCTCACCATGGAGGCATCTTTTCCCTAAGTATTGTAGGGAATCAAAGCTGTATTCTATTGGTGGGCTGCTAAAGCTTAAAACTTAAAAGCCACTTTAGTCTTACATTGTTATTCTCCTAAATAGTGTCCTTTATAATTAAGGGAAAGAGGAAGCACCTTGACTTATATGTGAATTCTCACCCAAACCTTACAGAGTAGATTCGTATATTGATATCCTCATTTTGCAGGAGACGAAATTATATTTGCCTCTCTAAAAATCTCTGTCCCTCATCGGAATTCATGAGAGCTAGACCCTACATGCCTTATATACTGTTATGGACATCAGAAGTCCTCAGATTATGTCTTGCTGCCTATTTTTGTCAGGCTCATGAACCAATAATGCGTCTTTACAAAGAATAACATTTATTTTATTTTTTTAATTTAATTTATTTTTTTTAATTTACATCCAAGTTAGTTAGCATATAGTGCAACAATGATTTCAGGAGTAGATTCCTTAATGCCCCTTACCTATTTAGCCGATCCCCCCCTCCCAGACCCCCTCCAGTAACCATCTGTTTGTTCTCCATATTTATGAGTCTCTTTCTTATGCTTTGTTCCCCTCCCTGTTTTTATATTATTTTTGCTTCCCTTCCCTTATGTTCATCTGTTTTGTCTCTTAAAGTCCTCATATGAGTGAAGTCATAGGGTATTTGTCTTTCTCTGACTGACTAATTTCACTTAGCATAATACCCTCCAGTTCCATCCACATAGTTGCAAATGGCAACATTTCATTCTTTTTGATTGCCAAGTAATACTCCATTGTGTGTGTGTGTGTGTGTGTGTGTGTGTGTGTGTGTGTGTGTGTGTATAACACATCTTCTTTATCCATTCATCTTTCAGTGGACATTTGGGCTCTGTCCATACTTTGGCTATTGTTGATAGTGCTGCTATAAACATGGGGGTGCATGTGTCCCTTTGAAACAGCATACCTGTATCCCTTGGATAAATACCTAGTAGTGCAATTGCTGGGTCATAGGGTAGTTCTATTTTTAATTTTTTGAGGAACCTCCATACTGTTTTCCAGAGTGGTTGTACCAGTTTGCATTCCCACCAGCTGTGCAAAAGAGAACCTCTCTCTCCACATCCTCGCCAACATCTGTTGTTGCCTGAGTTGTTAATGTTAGCCATCCTGATAAGTGTGAGGTAGTATCTCATTGTAGTTTGGATTTGTATTTCCCTGATGATGAGTGATGTTGAGCATTTTTTCATGTGTCGGTTGGCCATCTGGATGTCTTTGGAGAAGTGTCTGTTCATGTCTTTTGCCTGTTTCTTCACTGGAACACATTTCTTACCTCTGGAGACGTGTTGAGTAAGAAGTTGCTGCGGCCGAGGTCAAAAAGGTTTTTGCCTGCTTTCTCCTCTAGGATTTTGATAGCTTCCTGTCTTACACTTAGGTCTTTCATCCATTTTGAGTTTATTTTTCTGTATGGTGTAAGAAAGTGATCCAGGTTCATTTTTCTGTATGTCGTTGTCCAGTTTTCCCAGCACCACTTGCTGAAGAGACTGTCTTTATTCCATTGGATATTCTTTCTGGCTTTGTCAAAGATTAGTTGGCCATACGTTTGTGGGTCCATTTCTGGGTTCTCTATTCTGTTCCATTGATCTGAATGTGTTTTTGTGCTAATACCATAGTGTCTTGATAATTACAGCTTTGTAATATAGCTTGAAGTCCAGGATTGTGATGCCTCCTGCTTTGGTTTTCCTTTTCAAGATTGCTTTGGCTATTTGGGGTCTTTTCTGGTTCTATACAAATTTTAGGATTGTTTGTTCTAGCTCTGTGAAGAATGCTGGTGTTATTTTGATAGGGATTGAATTGAATGTGTACATTGCTTTGGGTAGTATTGACATTTTAACAATATTTGTTCTTCCTACAAAGGAAGAGGAAAATATTTTTTGTGTGTCTTCTTCAATTTCTTTCATAATTTTTCTATAGTTTTTAGTGTATAGATTTTCACCTCTTTGGTTAGATTTATTCCTAGGTATTTCATGGTTTTTGTTGCAGTTGTAAATGGGATCGATTCCTTGATTTCTTTCTTTTTTTTTTTTGTTTGTTTTTTTTTTTTTCATTTATTTTTGACAGAGAGAGAGCGAGAGACAGAGCATGAGTGGGGAAGGGGCAGAGAAAGAGGGAGACACAGAATCCGAAGCAGGCTCCAGGGTCTGAGCTGTCAGCACAGAGCCCGACACGGGGCTCGAACTCACAGACTGCAATATCATGACCTTAGCCGAAGTCAGACGCTCAACCAACTGAGCCACCCAGGCACCCCTTGATTTCTCTTTCTGTTGCTTCATTATCGGTGTATAGGAATGCAACTGATAAGAAGAACATTTATAATCAGTTTTTTGAAAGGGAGTACTTTGGATTCCAATTAAGCACACCTTTATCTACCTCCCCCCAAATAATTCCATTTTTCTCAATATACCTGTATTTCAAAAAAATTGAACTAAATTATTATTATATTATGTATAGCATATAACATGAGATATGACATAGTGTGTCATATTTAATATAACATATTGCTATTATATTTATAATCTTAGGGGCACCTGGGTGGCTCAGTTGGTTGAGTGTTCGACTTCGGCTCAGGTCATGATCACACAGTTTGTTGAGTTCAAGCCCTGCATCAGGCTCTGTGCTGACAGCTCAGAGCCTGGAGCCTGCTTTGGATTCGGTTTCTCCCTCTCTCTCTCTGCCCGCCTCCCCCACCCCCCTGGCTTGTGCTCTGTCTCTCAAAAGTAAATACATGTTAAAAAAATTTTTTTTAATTTAAATTTTATCAGTAAAAATCGTAGGAAATGTTTTCTCTGTTGATACATAAGTACCTTTGTAAAATCCTTGATTTATTCTCTTGGCCCAGAAAACCTAAATACTTGTTATCTGGCTGTTTTCAGAAAACGTTTGCTGACCCTTGATACACATCATACCTAGCACAGTGCTTGGCACATAGGGGTTTAATAATTATTTGTTGAATGAACACAAAGCCAAGTTACCAACCGCAAGGTCTCTCTGAGTTTATATCCTGAAAAACAATGAAATTCTGTTCATGGCAATGAGAAAGAAATCCTTCAGTTATTTTAAAGAGAAACATTATAATTACTTTTTTATCTTCAGTCACTAGGAATGGACATTTTATATGATACCAGATATAGTATGGACACTGGGTATAATCAATAATAGTTTTATTATATGTATTTATATAAAGTTATTAGTTATATTGTAGCTTTTCTACAGCTTTTCTTCTTAGATTTGAAAATAGAATTTAAAAATCTAAGTACAAATTCTCCTGTGGCCAAAAGCAGTGTTAGGGATTTTTTCTTTAGCCATTCTTCTGTCTGCATCATTAAGAGGGCTGTTGATAGTCCAGGGGAGGAGCTGGCAAACTACAGCTCGCTGCATGGTTCTGTGAATAAAGTTGTACTGCAACATGGCCGCACCTGTTCGTTTGCATATATCTGTGACTGCTGTCATGCTACAGTGCTAGATTGAGTAATTCATTTAATAGAGAATGTATGGTCTGCAAAGCCTAAAATATTTACCATTGGCCCTTCGCAGAACAAGTGTCATATCTAGTCTGGAAGGCACATCAACCATTTATTTCTCTTAGATCTATCCTTTATGAAATTAGAATACCAGAAAGTTACATGGTATTTAGCAGCTGGGTAGGTAAAAAGGACCTGAATGAGCAAGAAATACATCTGTACCTACTGCAGAACTACTTTTGTCTGTTTTTTATTATTTCTTTTATCAGTTGTCTGCTGGTTCATAAGCACATAAAGAACTCTGTCCATCTTTTTGACTGCCATTTACCTAGCTCCAAGCACACTGAATGACTGAATGAATATATTGGAGTGATGTCTCATCAGTAAGTTTCCTTCACAGTTTATCACTAGAAAAAATTTTATATATACTCATTCCCATAGCTCTAACTCTAGCTTAAGCTTTATACCAGATTATGGACATCTCCGTTTATATCCAGCTGACTGCCTGTTGAACTGGTGTCAGACAAACAAATCAAACCCAACATGTCTGAAGTCAGATTCATTCTCTTCCATCCTCATACCTCTTGTATATACTGAATCCATGATGTGTTCATGTTACCACCAACATTCTGAGCCCAAGCCATGGTTCTGGCCTTGTCCCAAAACCTTCCTTCCCCACACCCAAACAGTAGCCAAGTTCTTTTGTTTTTTTCTCCTTTTTATTTCTCAGATTTGTTTTCTACTCATCCTTATTTCCATGGCCTAATTCAGGACATTATCATTTCTTGCCTGAAACTTCACCTTCTAATTGGCCTCCCAGCTTTTAGTCCTGTACCTTTCTATTACTTTCTTCTCAGTGCTACAAGTGACCTTTTAAACAAAAAGGTTTGTTTATTTATTTAAAAAAATTTTTTTAAGTTTTTATTTATTTTTGAGAGAGAGAGAGAGCACGCGTGCACGGGGGAGGGGCAGAGAGACAAGGGGACAGAGGATCCTGAAGTGGGCTGTGTGCAGACAGCAGAGAGCTCGATGTGGGACCTGAACTCAAGAAGTGTGAGATCATGACCCAAGCTAAAGGCAGACACTTAACCGACTGAGCCACCAAGATGCCCCTAAACACAAAGGTTTAAAAGTGAGTATTATAGGGATGCCTGGGTGCCTCAGTCAGTTAAGCTTCCAGTGACTCTTGATTCTGGCTCAGGCTCAGGTCATACTCGCAGCTGTTCATGAGTTTGAGCCCTGAGTCGGGCTCTGAGCTGACTGTGCGGAGCCTGCTTGGGATTCTCTGTCTCCCTCTCTCCCTGCCCTTCCCCTGGTCACTCTTTCTCTCTCTCTCAAAAATAAATAAATGTTAAAAAAAAAAAAATGTAAATGTGACTATTCACTTTCAGAATTTTTTGGTGTTTCAGATTCACTCAAAAATCTGAACTCTGTCATAGTATTCAGTGCTCTTAATGGTTTAGCCACTTCTCTTCACCATATCTAATGACATTCTCTCCTGTGTACCCTACTCATATTCTGTGCCGTTCACAGAACATGCTGTCTTTTTCATTCCTCAGAATTTTTGCATATATTGTATTTTCTTCCTGAAATACCTTCCTACTAACTTGTTTTCCTGGCAAGCTTAATTTACCCTTTTAATCTCAGCTCAAATATTACTTTCTCTTTAAGATCTTCTCCCGGGAAGATGTTCTTTCACAGATTTATATGTAAGTCCATTATAGAAACTGTCATACAGTTTTTACCTTGAATGTACTGGTATTATGTACCAGGCACTGTGTTTAATACTTAACTTTACATAGCTCACCTTTGAAATACTTTCTTTTATGCACAAGGAAATTGATTTTGAGAAGTGAAATACCTTGTTCAGTCTCACATTGCTAGAAATGACAGAGCCAGCATTCAAACCCAGGACTTTATGAATCTAGTGCTTCAAAATACCACTAATATTGCCCCTCCTGTTTGTCTTTTATGTAGATTGTAAGCATCTTGAGTGCTTTTTTCATCTTTTATGCATCAGTTTTAGATGAATTGATCACTTAGACAGTTTCAGTTTTCTTTCGGTTGGCTGCTCATAAGCTTAACTCGGTATTTACTTCTTAGTTGTATTCCTTAGCTACATTAGGTAGTTTTCTGATGGAACTTTTACCTTACCTGTTTTTACCTTTTTATATTTCTCTTAGTGGCGTCATTGTGCATAATCTATAATGGAAACCTGCTTCTTTTCCTTTTGAAGTCAGTAGAATATAATTAATGTAAAATTCTATATAAATCCAGAGCGAATATCTGGCACCTGCCAGGTTCTGTGGCTCATAGCTGATGTTACCAATCTAAGTTTTTTCTGCTAAGCCTAGTCTAAGCAGAGTATACTGCTATCACAAATCACTCGGCATTGGCATCTGTTTGTCATCTCTTTTTAGTATCTCCCTCAAACAGTTGAACTAAGACCTGTAGAATGAGCAGAAATTTGTTCAGAACTTACCGTAGCTTAGCTTCACTGCAATATAAAGTACCTAGAGAAGTGAGTGGAAGCCCAGGGATCATGTGGAAAGAAGTTATGGTGATAATCCAACCGAGCAATGAAGAGGCCTGAGTTAAGGTTTTGTCAGTAAGGATGGAAAGAAGAGAGTGGATGTGAGAGCTGTTTGGAAGGTGGAATCAGTAAGTCTTGGTAACTGATAGAGAAAGAGAGAGGTGTCTAGCAACAGGGCAACCGAGACCATTCATTGTATTTCCATGTGCTATGCTTGCTGACATATATTCTCCAAGATCATCCAGAGTGTAAAGGAACTCGAAAATCTAGCTGGTGGAAATTTAAGGTGGAATTACCCCTCCTAAAAATAATTCCAGTGAATGGAAATTGAAACTACCAGTTCTGCTAGGATCTGTTAAGTCCTTGCTTAGTTGGATAGACCTTGGCCTTATTGAGCTTCACATTCCTTTTTTGCTGGGTGAGTCACAAAGAAATTTCTCTGCAAGTGAAGTCTCCGTGAAACTCCTATTTCCTTTGCTTGTTATTGACTTTAGATACCACATGAGCAATTTTACACCCCTCAGCCGTGGATAATGAATGTCAAAACATGTTAGGGGCGCCTGGGTGGCTCAGTCGGTTAAGCGGCCGAGTTCGGCTCAGGTCGTGATCTCGCGGTCCGTGAGTTCGAGCCCCGCGTCAGGCTCTGTGCTGACAGCTCAGAGCCTGGAGCCTGTTTCAGATTCTGTGTCTCTCTCTCTCTGACCCTCCCCCGTTCATGCTCTGTCTCTCTCTGTCTCAAAAATAAATAAACGTTAAAAAAAATTTAAAAAAAAAAACATGTTAATAAACAGGTATCTTCCTTCAGCAAATTCAGTGCCTGTGCTTTGGCTCTCCTACAGCTCTGCCTCCTGCCCAAAGACCACCATATAACAAACAATAATGGGAAAGCCAAGTTTTAATAAATTATCCTTTAAGTGAAATCACAGTTGATTTGCTTTAGCTGCAGAGTAGTTTCTAGGAGACAGTGTTAATTTATTATTGCTGTTTTTCTTTGATTCTGTGATTTCTTCAGTGCATGCCGCACTAATGATTTAGAGACGAGTTTTGAAAGAAAAAAGAGGTACTATTATGTTGAATGTAATCATTGATCTTGAAAGGCTCTAGATTTTATGAAATGTTAAAATATAAAAATAAATAATGTTTTTGAGAATAAGCAAAGAGTTTTTTTCTGGGGCTTAATACTTGAGGGATATTGACACGGAGTAGAAGAGAACCTAATGTGTCTCTTTTGGGGTATTTCCCCCCTCATCATAAAGTTACCTCATTCGTTTATCCCTCAAAAGTAAAGGGAAGATAAAGGGTATCTCTGTCCCTTGGTCTCAAATAACAGGTTTAGAAATCTTTTGAAAGTGAATAAACTTGGCAGTAGATGGCCTTAATCTAAATGGCTATGTCAGAAAGACCCATTGTTTTCACTCCTTGGGATGATTGTTGTCTGTTGTTAGCAAGTCATCTGTCATGTGTTAATTTGGTCATATTTTGACAAGCATTATATATTTCTCTACTGTTATATTTGTTTTTCAAAACTAAGGTTGTTATCTTTAGTTTTTATTTGTCTTGTTAATATGTTAATTGGTGTTTTCTTTTTTATTGAGGTACAATTCTTGTAACATAAAATTTACCATATTAAAATATATTCCTTGCTGGGGCGCCTGGGTGGCTCAGTTGGTTAAGCGCCCGACTTTGGCTCAGGTCATGATCTCACAGCTCCTGAGTTTGAGCTTTGTGCTGACAGCTCAGAGCCTGGAGCCTGCTTCAGTTTCTGTGTCTCCCTCCTCTGCCCCTTCCCCACTTGCACTCTGTCTATCTCTTTCTCTCAAAAATAAGTAAATATTAAAAAATAAAGTATATTCCTTGGTTTTTAGTATATTGTTGTGTAGCTACAATCACTGTGTAGTTCCAGAACTTTTCCATTACCCCCAAAATAAACAATGGTCCCAGTCACAACCTCCCCCCCCCCCCCCCCCAGTCCTCTCGTAACCACTAATGTACTTCTCTCTCTATGGATTTGCCTATTCTGGACATTTCTTATAAATGAGAATCATAAAAATATGTGGTGTTTTGTGTTTGACTTCTTTCATTTAGCATAATGATTTCAGGGTTTACCCATATTGGAGCTTGCATCAGTATTTTAATATCTTTTTATTGCCAAATAGTATACCGTTGTATGGATAATACCACATTTTATTTATCCATCATCAGTTAATGATCATTTGGAATTTTTTCCCTTTTTGGCTATTCAGAATAATTCTGTGCACATTAAGTAACTTACAAGTTTTTGTATAACCCTGTATTTTCATTTCTCCTCTGTGTATACCTAAGAGTGTAATTGCTGGGTCATATGGTAATTTTATGTTTAGTTTTTTGAGGAAATACCAGACTTTTTTATTGCTGCTGTACCATTTTACCTTCCTACCAGCAATTTATGAATGTTTCAATTTCTCCAAAACTTAGAACTTACTATATACTGGGTCTTATGCTGTTTTACATACATTATCATTTCATTCAAAACACACCTGAGATCCTGGTAAATTATAAACTACTTCCAAGGTCATGTAGATAGATGCTGAAGCAAGGATTGAACACAAGTTTGTCTCATGCCACAGCCTGAATACCTAATGGAAAGCATTTTACGTATTGGAAAGTATTTTCACATACTTCTAACTTTGTAAAATGTTACTTAAAGAGTACCATTTACTCTGTGGTAAGGTGTGAGCAGCCGTAGTTTATGCTCATAACTTGAGTTGCATGTGATGTAGAAAGAGTTGGATATCTAATAGGGGAAAATAAGAACTCTGCTAATTATTACATGTGTACGTTCAGTTAAGTTACTTAATTCTTTGAACCTTCTGTTTTCTCATGCAAGTAAATGTGAATATTCTCACTAGTGCCTTTTCAAATAGTTGGAAACTGGTAAATGTTTTTTAAGTAATAATAATAATAATAATAAATTAGAGAAACAACATAGTCATTTTAGGGACCTTTTTCCTTTCCTGTAGCTGACATCCTTTTGGAAATTAACAGCAACTTGGGCCAAATTATCTGCTTGTGGATATAGAAGTATTGGGTTTTATTTTCTTTAGTTTTCTGCTGAACTCCAGTGTGACTTCAGGTGGTCCAATGAATGTTTTGTGATAGTAATATACCTGAAGGCCTTTCGGTACAGAAACAATCTGGATTACCTTAATTATGACTGGGAAACCCATTTTGGCAACTCTGCCCTTGAGTAGACTTCAGGAGCCTGCTTCCCTTCTCCAGATATTTTTTTTCAAGTGTGAACACTTGTACTGCTCATGTCCTATCAGTTATATACCCAGAAGTACTGCTGCTTCCTGGCACAGGTATTTACTTAGTAAACATTCCTATAACTTGAATATCAATGTGTTTTCAAATTAATTATTTAAAGATGATAATTTAGAGTTATTTCCCATTGCTCTAGTTCAGCAGATAAACCTAGGAAGTAAAAATAAAATCTCTTAAAGCTTCCTAATTATAAAATATTACTACCATTGAAAATTGTTCTTGTTCCTGATGTATAGTTGTCCTTATTCTTGTCTAAGCTGAAAATGAGAGGATGGAGTATATAAGATTTATGTAGTATTTTAAAAATTTCTTTGTCACCTATAGGATGATATATGTATTTTTTTTTTGAAATTGACTGGCAGAATGCAAGATACCTACCTCATACCATATGCAAAAATTAAATTGTATCAACAAACTAAATAAAAGAGGTGAAGCTCTTAGAATAAAACCTCTTAGAATCTAACCTCTTAGAATAAAACACAGGGATAAATCTTCATGACCTTAGATTTGGCATAGATTTTTAGATATGAAACCAAAATCATGTGAACAAGAGAAAGATGAATTGGACTCCATCAAAACTAAGAATTTATGCGTCAAAGGACATGATGAAGTGCAAAGACAACGTACAGAATGGGGGCAAATATTTGCAAATTATATAACTGATTAGAATTTAACATCCAGACTACGTAAGAAACTTCCAAAATTCAACAACAAAAAGATAACTCAATTTAAAAGTGAGTAAAATATTTGAATAGACATTTATCCAAAGATACACCAAGATTAATAAATTAGCATGTGAAAAAGTATTCAAACAGCATTAGTCTTTGTTTGGGAAATGCAAATCAAAACTACAGTGAGTTGTCACTTTATACCTAATAGAATGGCTATTTTTTTAAAAAAGGAAAATAAATGTTGGTGACGTTGTGGAGATATTGAATCCTTTATATGCTCCTGATGGGAATGCAAAATGGGGCAGCTGCTGTGGAAAACAGTTCAGCAGTCCTCAAAAAGGTAAACATAGAATTGCTGTATGACC
Organism: Acinonyx jubatus; assembly: GCF_027475565.1. Taxonomy (NCBI): domain Eukaryota; kingdom Metazoa; phylum Chordata; class Mammalia; order Carnivora; family Felidae; genus Acinonyx; species Acinonyx jubatus. Next base: position 59,603,652 of record NC_069390.1, on the reverse strand, counting down.
CAGCAATTCCACTCCTAGCTATATACTCAAAAGAATTGAAAACAGAGACTCAGATACTTGTATGCCAATGTTTATTGTAGAATAACTCCTAATAGTCAAAAGATTGAAACTACCCAGTTATCATTCAACAGATAAATGCCTAAACAAAATGTAGTGTATTCATACAGTGGAATATCTTTCATTCCTAAAAAGGAATGGTTTTCTTATACTTGCTACAATATGTATAAACCTTGAAAATACAAGGTTACGTGAAAGAAGCCAGGCAAAAAAGGACAAATATTGGATGGTTCTACTTACATGAACTATGTAGAGCAGGGAAATTCATAGAGACAGAAAGTATATATGTTACCAAGTGCTGCAGGGTGGGAGGAGAGTGGGGAGTTACTGCTTTGGGTTAAAGAGTTTCTGTTTGGGTGATGAAGTTTTGGAAGTAAAAAATGGTAATGGTTATACAACATTGTGAATGTAATTAATGCCACTGAATTGTACACTTAATGGTTAAAATGGCAAATTTTATTTTTTAATTGTATTCAATATATAATTTATATAAAAACTCTCCAAACTAAAATTTTAGAGTGCAGCCGTCAGGGAATTTTCTTTAGATCTAGCAGTAACCTTAGCTTCAGCATATTCATGAATACTGTCATGTTGGATACAGAAGCATGCATAAAAAGGGAAGCCATTCAGTATGGTAGAAGGTTTATTAACCTTAAAAAAATAAAACTGTCAGTTATTTTACCAGCAAAAATGTGTTTGTTAGGGAATAGCAGAGAATTGCAGTTAAGGACAAGCAAACTGGGTAAGTCCAGGCAACAAAGGAGAGGACCTCCTTATAAAGAGGGAAGGAGGTGTTGGGAGGGACTATTACAAACTTTTGGGAATCCTAAACTGAGAATTTGTAGTTCATTGGCTGAGTTGTGACAGTCTCTCATGGGCTAGGCTGTTTCCTGGCAAGAGGAAAACCTTTCTTCCTGCTGGAGTCGTAAAATAGTACATGTTCCATCCTCAAATGACTAGTGGTAGGACATGAGGGCTTCCCCTTCTGGCCTCCTGACTCCGTTTTAAATGAGGTTAATTACCCAGAAAGTAGAAGTAAGAAATTAAAACATGTCAAACATCAATAATTTTACTTAAATCTTAGACATTCATATATATGTATATTCACATATATATTCATATATATGTATATATATACACATATATATACATATATATGAAACAGAAACGTCATGAAACAATGTTTATGTACCGTTGGAAGAACACTGATCTTTCTATTTTTTTAAATTTTTATTTATTACTATTTTTTTATTTCAGAGAGAGCCCATGTGAGCAGGAGAGGGGGTAGAGGGAAAGTCAGATGCTCAACCCATCAAGCCACCCAGGCACCCCAGTGCTGATCTCCTTTCTACCAGCTCTTAGTTCCTTCTGTTTCTCCTTTTGTTCCAGTTGGTTCTTGTGGTCATTCACTAGAACCATTGTTAGGTTTGAATTTATATAAGGAAGCTGTAGCACAGTGAGTATCTGATGGCATCTTCCTTACCTCTTTTTCTAGCAGCAACACCTCCATTTTATAGGTGAAGATACTGAAATTCAAAGAGTTAATTGACTCAACAAAATCTGACTGCAGATATGGAGAGCCAGGATTTGAATCTCAACCAATATGACACTAAAGCCTCATTTCCCTTTTTATCTAGATTTCTGGTGTAAAGCAGATTACTTGGAAAGAGGCACTTAACAATCACACTTTTTCCAGTTTAATTACATTTTAGGTATATGGTTATTCTTACCCATGAATATAAAATAGCTATGATAGAGATTTTATTTTTCCTGCTAGATTTATTTCACATATTTTCAGTGTACCGTTTCCTTGACCAAGACTTCAGAATAGGCTACTTTTAAGAGTACCCTTTCAACTGTTTGCCATGTGTGAATGCACCCAATTTATAAGTTAACTGAGATTCCAGCTGCCTGTCCAATCCTGAGCTCCTTTAGCAGGAGTTGTAGTATCTTATTTATCCTGGTGTTAAGCACATTGTCTGGGACAGAGTACATTGCTGATAAAATGTGAAATGAACTAAATAATTACTATATGCCTGTGCTTTTTCTGTTGGGGTTTTGGTTTTCTTTTGATTTTTGAAACCAGGTTGCTTGAGAAATCTTGCCATCGAAATATTTCTTATATATTTTAAGGAATTAAACATCCGTCCTATACAACTCTTAATACATTCTTGTAGGCAGTATTCCCAAATATCCCATAATAACAGCTAATTCTCAATAGTTATAGCAAAGAACATTGACAGTAAATACTTATTGAGTGTCCACTATCACAAGCTCCTCTACCTAATAGGTACTATCGAAAATAGAAGAATCAGACCTGTATTTGCTTTCAAAAATCTTGTAGTTTTACAGGATACCCACCTCAAATGAAATTATGTGAGTTATATTGTAAATAGTAAAAACACATATTAAACATGAAACTTACTGCTTTTCTAAGATACATGCACTAACAACCCGAATCTACCTCTCAAGTAGCTTAGCTCAAGCTTCATCTCCTTTTGTGTGAACTGTTACAAAACAGGCTTTAGTGGGTCTCCTTGACCTCAGACTCTATCATCCTGTCTTTTGCACAGCACAACAGAACTATTTTTTTAAAAAAAATTTTTTTTAACGTTTATTTATTTTTGAGGCAGAGAGAGACAGAGCATGAACGGGGGAGGGTCAGAGAGAGAGGGAGACACAGAATCTGAAACAGGCTCTAGGCTCTGAGCGGTCAGCACAGACTCACGGAGTATGAGATCGTGACCTGAGCCGAAGTCGGCCGCTTAACCGACTGAGCCACCCAGGCACCCCACAACAGAACTATTTTTTAAATGGTGCTTCCAAACGCTTGTCTTGAACCCCCATATTTATGAGCCATGACCTACTTTCACGCTCCCTTTGCTTACAGCCTTGTCTGTGCCCACTCCCATCCCCAAGCACTCATGATCTAGGGCTTTAGGGCTCAGCAGAAAGAACTCCTGTCTTCACCTTCACATTGACAGGACATACCAGCATCACTCACATCCCCTTGGCTTTGCATATTGTTTTTTTTTTTCTTCTTGAAATTCTCTTTTTACCTCCTTGTCTTGTAAAACCTATTCATCCTTCAGGTCCTAGCGTAAAAGTCACCACTTAAATAGAACCTTACCCTTGAGTTGTTGCAGTTGATCTCCTTTTATCCATCAGCTGAATTAGCGTTTTTTGCCTCTATATTTTTGTAGTAGTTGATAGATATATTAGTTACTCAGTTTGTAGATAGCTCACTGACTACTTTTCCTCCTGTAATTATTTGTTTACATCTCTCTCTCTCTCTCTCTCTCTCTCTCTCTCTCAATTCTGCACTTCTTAAAGCAGAAATTTGCCCTCTCAGTGCTTACTATGTTCAGTAAATGTTTGGTTTAGCCCTCTAAAAATAATACTTAAAACCATTGGACACATTTAAGTATTAGGTCAGGGATACTTGGTGAGAGGTAATTTGAGTGTAAAGAATGGAACTGTGGATGCCTGGAGGCTCAGTCGGTTGAGCTTCTGACTCTTGATTTTGTCTCAGGTCATGATCCCAGGGTCATGGGATTGAGCCCCACATTGGGCTCCGCACTCAGTGTAGAACCTGATTTTCTCTCTCTTCCTTCCCTCTCTCTTCCTCTCTCCCCCCCCCCTCTCCCTCTCTCTAAAAAAAATAAAAGACCTAGAAAGTTTATAATTCTCAGTCTAGCCTTTGGTCACAGCTCTGTTGGTGACAACTGACCTAATTGGTATCCTAAATATATACTGATTTCACCATAAATGATTATAGATAGTAATTACTATTTCTTTCCTTCCTTGGGAAAAGCCCGTAACTTCCCGAGGATAGGAGTACACACATCTAAGGCTTGTGAGAATTGACTGCGTTAATATTTTTAGCAATAACAACAGTACTTGGTACATAGTAAACATGCAATAAATGTTAGCTGTTATGGGGCACCTGGGTGGCTCAGTCAGTTGAGTGTCTGACTTTTGATTCGGCTCAGGTCATGATCCCAGGGTTGTGCGATTGAGCCATATTGGGCTCCGTGCTGAGCATGGAGCCTGCTTAAGATTCTCTCCCTGTGACCCTCTGCCCCACTCGTGCTCTCTCTCTAAAATAAAGTAAAATAAAAATTTGTTACTGTTATTCTAGTAAGAATTTTTAATGTTCTTAAAGATGTATAATGTTAGCTGGTAGTTAATGTTGGTTAGTCTAAAAGAATGTTTAAATTAAAGTAAAAGCATTATTTGTTGTGTCTTTCATTTATGTATCAGATGTTTGTTTTGTATCTGCTGTGTGTCTCATACTTAGTTACAAACTTGGGGTATGAAGATGAGTTGACTTCTCAGCTTAGCTGTAAAATTCTTTTTGACTCAGATTTGAAAAGGTTTGAGTAAAGATTGTATGATCCACTGGAAAGAACTCTGAACCAGGAGTCAAAAGCTTCAAGTCTTGGCTCAGTCACTGACTTTAAGTGAGATACTTCTTAGATGATGTATATATCACCTCAAACTCATTAGGTACAAAACATCTCTTGTTAACTCCCTTCTCTTGGGTATTGTCTTAATACTTTCATTAAAAGCACTTTTATCCTTCCATTTGTTCAAGCCAAGGATTGTAGATGTCACCTTTGTTTTTCCTTTCCAGTCACTCTACATATCTGTTCCATTAAAAGTCCTGATGATTCTGTCTCTAAAATACAGCTTCTTCTTTCTGTTCCTACTACTGCCACCACAGTCCATGACATTATTATCTCTTGCCTTAAAATTGGTTTCTCAGTTTCCATTTTGTCCATTTTTTTTCCAGCAGCTAATTTTGAACATACATCAGATTTTGTTATTCCTCCATTTAAAATCTACCAGTGGCCTCCCACTGTATTTGAAATAAAATCTTAATTCCTTACCCTGGCCACCATAATTTTGCCCTTGCTTACCTTTTTAACCTTATCTTCTGCTACTTTACCCTTTATTCTGCTTCATTTACACTTTATTTTCTGTTTTTTTAATATATCAAACTTTAAGACCTTTGTGCTAGCTTGTTTCTTCTGCCAGGATCTGCATTTCTACTCCAGATCTTCTTGTGGCTGATTTCTGTTTTTTCAGTCATGTCTCAGCTTCTTGTGTCAAATGTCAATTTTTTTTTTTTAAGTTAGAGCATGGGTGGGGAGTGGTGGAGAGGGAGAGAGAGAATCTCAAGCAGGCTCCACACTCAGTGCAGAGCCTGACAACGGGCTCAATCCCCCAACCCTGGGATCATGACCTGAGCTGAAATCGAGAGTTAGATGCTCAACTTACTGAATCACCCACGTGCCCCAAATGTCAACTTTTTAAATGTGAGGCCTTTTCTGAGCACCTAATCAGAGTAATAATCAAACTTTCTCTAGGACATTACTCTATTTTATTTTCAATGTAGGATTTGTGTCTACTTAATGTTTTCTTATTTTTACCTGTTTGACTACCTCTTAGAATATAAGCTTCATGGTAGCAGGTTGTCTGTCTTCATCATGGTATCCCAGCCCCTTGACTAGTTCTTGCCATAGAATATTCACTCAGTGAATATTGGTGGAATCACCAGATAAATGAATCTCTTTAAACTTCATGTTTCTTAATTATAAAATAAAGATTTCCATCTGAATGGTATCTGATGATCCTTCCCCCCAAAGCCAGACACTAGTTAAAAGGCAGTAAAGACATGGGGTGCCTGGATGGCTCAGTCAGTTAAGCGTCTGACTTCAGCTCAGGTCATGATCTCCCACTCCGTGAGTTTGAGCCCCGCGTTGGGGTCTGTGCTGACGGCTCAGAGCCTGGAGCCTGCTTCAGATTCTGTGTCTTTCTCTGCCCCTCCTCTGCTCATGTTCTGTCTCTCTCTGTCTCAAAAATAAATAAAAACATTAAGAAAAAAAAAAGGCAGTAAAGACAGACTTTATTCACTAACTGTTGTGGTAGAAGAAGGAGCTGAGCTCAATTCCATTTTGCCCAGAGGTGACTGGCCTTTTAAAGGGAGACTAAGGGTTTTGGGAGGTGGAAATGAGAGATGAAAAAGGGGTTAGGGAAATGAACAGTTATGAAAAGTAGGTGTGAGGGTCAGTCAGGCAACCTGATTAGGCCTTCTGTGCCTGCTAACTATGAAAGATAAACTTTTCTACCCTCCCACAGTGTCTGGGAGGTCCTATATCCTTCCTGATGACTACAAATCAAAGGAATGGCTTTCAGGTCCTTGAGAAAGACACTGTTCTAGGAGATACATATACATCTCAAAGGGACAGAGGAAAGATTTATAGTTGTAAGGTGTTTATTTTTTGAATAAATGGAAAAGGGAATTCAGGGACAAAGAATAGGGTTGGCTGGAACACATACTAAATTCTTTTGGAAACCCTGAGTTTTCAAGACAGGAGCTCAATGGGAGCAGGGTGATCCCAGAGACATGTCCTGAGACTGCTAGAAGCCACGTTAGAATTTGATTTCGTCTCTTAATGTACTGGATGTTCATGCTGAGGGTTTTTGCAGTTCTCTCCCCCTGCTGCATAGCTCCCCCTTTTAATCCCTTATGTTCTAAGTTCAAAAAAAGCAGGATTTTTCAAAAATGACTCTTAAGATTAGTCTGTTCATGATCTCACTGAGATAAATTCCATGTATTTGCTGTGTAGGCATGTGAAACCACCTCTTCTGTAAATATTGAGATGTTGTGGCCTTTAAATCCACCCCCTCCCCGCTCCCGCCTGTTGCCAACCTCAACCTTGTTTTTCTGTAAGTTAGGAGGAAAAGACAGGCTTGGGGTATTGGAGTGTCAGCAGGCTGGTGGCCAAGTGTCCTCCCAGGCTGAATGGCATTGATTTCATGTGTATATCAGAAAGGCCATCTTTAGGCACCATACAGGGGATACAACTGGATATGACCTCTCATTAACCAGATTAGAGAATCAAACATAAAATCAGTATGATAGAATAATAACTTAAAGAGTGATAAATATGAACATTGTATAGAAATGTTCATGTTTTGGATGCTAGAACATTCTCTAAAGAGAAATTGCATGCAAAACCAAATTACATTTACAAGGCTATTTGGTCAGAATCAAGTTGGATCCTAGGGAGTTAATATGAATTACCAACCTAGTGAGGATCCCCTTGCTTCCAAGCAATGCAGGCTGGCTGGGTCCTCAGACCCAGAGGGTCTTCCAGGACAGCCAAGAGGGTCCTTGGCTTTGCATGGTGTAGAAATCAAATGTAAACCAAGAGGAAGTGAGAGCAGAGTGTATTCAAGACATAGAGTGCAGATACAGACAGAGCATCTGGGAGACTCAGAAAGGAAAAGAGAGTGAGCCTTGTCTTTGCTTGGGGTCTGGGTTTGTATTGAGGATTGTGCTCTGGTGCACAAATCTTCTCTGGCATCTGGGAACAGGTGTTCTCCACAAGTCACTTGTGCACTGGAGCCGGGGGTCTTAATGAGTCAGTGGTCTTGGAAGACACTCATGATGACCTTGCCTGGTCACTCCTTAGATGTTATCTATTATACTGGAAAGTTTCCAAAGAAATTATTAATTCCTTGACCTTTACAAGGAGGACATACGTTATCTGTTTTATAAGGCATGTAAAAGGCCGGAGTGTTGGTCCTAACAGGAATAGAAGCAGGGAAAAAGGGACTTTTTCATGGAGTCCCTTTAGTTTTCCTGTCTCACAAGGATCCAAGAATAGCTGTCATAGACAGTCTCTGATAGACACAGCTAGTTTCTGGTGCTCTAGCAAATGTTGGCCCATAGGCCAAATCTGTCCTGCTGTCTACTTATGTATAGCTTGAAAACTAAGAGTGGTTTTTACATATTTAAATGGTTGGGAGAATGGTTGACACATATGAAAATTTTATGAATTTCAAATTTCCTTATCCATAAATAAAGTGGTATTGGAACATAGCCAAGTTTACTCATTTATGTATTTTCTATGGTTGCTTTTGCATTAGAACAGCAGAGTTGAATAGTTGAAAAGAGACTGTATGGTCTACAGAGCTTAAATTATTTCCTGTTTGGCCCTTAACAGAAGAAGTTTGCTGACCTCTGATACAAATTTATATGGTCCTGCAGAACTGTTTAAGTGTCATTTAGAGTACTCATTTTTTAACAGTCTTTACTTTGTGATAACAATAGGTAATGGCTATTTGGGTATATCTAATATTAAGTTTCAGGTGTTTTGTTTTTCCTCAAATGGCATAATAATATGTCTACATTGCCCTTAAAGAAGCAAAATGAGTAGCATATTCATATCTGAATATCAGCACAAAAGTTTTGTACCCTAAACTATATAAATAAGGTATGTAAATGAAAGGTAAGTAGTATAAGGCAGAGAGGCCTGTATCTTAATTATCTATTTATCTACTCCTCTTTCACTTTTCTCCCCTTTCACACGGTGAAAGATAATTAAAAGTTGTTCATTTGTATTTGGTATCTGTGACTGCGTGAGCCTTCGTGCTTGGGTTGTTGAGCAGGCATTGGAGCTGTGTCATTCCCAGCCCCTCTCAGATACCGGAGGTGTGCTTCCCCAGACTCAGCCTTACCCATTAAAGATGGTCAACAAACATCCTCTTCTTTTAGGGGCATGGTATACAGCAGAGCACTCACAAGTTATAAGCTGGGTTCTACATTCTTGACTGTCCCTCTGTTTTTTTAAATTGAGATATTACTCACATATCATGAAATGTACGCTTTTAAAATACACAATTCAGTATTTTTTAGTATATTCACAAGGATGTACAGTCATCACCACTATCGTTAATTCTAGGACATTTTTATCACTTGGAAAAGAAATCTACTTATTAGCAATCACTCTGTTCCTCCCTCTACCTAGTCCCTGGCAACTAACTACTAATAAACTTTTTGTCTGTGTGTATTTGACTATTGTGTACATTTCATATACATAGAACCATACAGTATGTAACCTTTCGTATCTGGTTTCTATTACCAAGCTTAATGTTTTTAAAATTTGTCCCTGCTGTAGAAGGTGTCACTACTTCATTCCATTTAATAGCTGTATAAAATTCCATTGTATGTTTATTCATATGTTTATTCATTCGTATGTTTATTCCATTGTATGTTTATCAGTTGATATTTGGATCATTTCCACCGTTTTGCTTTTATAAAAAAATGCCACTATGAACATTTGTACAGGTTTTTGCATGGGCATGTGTTTTCTCTCTTCCTGTATAAATACCTAAAAATGGAATTGCTAAGTCACATAGTAACTCAGTGTTAACATTTTGAGGAACTGATTGGCTTTTTCACAAAGCAGCTGTACCGTTTTACATTCCTGTCAACAACCTGTGCGTTTCAGTCTCTCCTCATCCTCACCAACATTACTATTATTTTTCTTTTTTGATTACAGCTGTCCTTATGGATATGAAGTAGTATTCCATCGTGGTTTTGATTTGCATTTCCCTAATGACTTATGATGATCATACTTTCCTGTGCTTATTGGCCATTTGTATATATTCTTCAGCAAAATGTCCATTCAAATTCTGACTTTTTAGCTATTACATTAGGGTCCTCCCTGTGTAATATTCCAAAAATTTCCTTTTACTTTGTATATCTCAATTTTTTTTTTCTCTCTCTCTACAAAAGATAGTGTTGTCAGTCAGAGACTTACAGTATTCCAGAGAATGGCAACCTTATTCTTCCTTTGTGCCTTTGAAGATCTCCCATTATGCTGTTCCTGGCCATACTGCTTCCCTTATTTTCTTTTTCTATCCTAACAACGATCTCCTATAATTTTATTATACAATCGGTAAAAAAGATGACACTGGTGCTGGATAGGAAAAGGGTAAAACTCCTAGGAGGGCCAGCCCGGTCTTCTTTCTAGGTTGATGTGGTTATATAAGCAATCCCATTTGCCTGTTTATTTTTCTCCTGCCTGCCTATCTAGCCAATTGCATAAGCTCCCAAATAATCTTGTCCCTTGGTTGGTTCTTTTCCTTTGGCCTTCATTATATTCTTCACTCCTTGGATTAGACCAAAGAGCATGAAGTTGCTAGACACTTTATATCATTTTCATGCCTATTTTATAACCTTTAAGATCAATATTATTACTGCTCCCCTTTTATTTCTGAGGAAACTGGCTCACAGAGGTCGTACAGTCCATGGCATTTCTCCTGATTAGTCCTTATTATTGAGTAGTATGGTTATCCACGTCTTTCCTCAGACTGTTACAGTGACTCTGGTTTGCCTGATATGCTTGTATAGGGAGCGAAGCCTAGAAATTTAAGTTAATGCCACATTATAGAAGGTCTCAAATGCCAAGCAATAGAATCTTTACCCATTAAGGACATTTAGTTGGAGAGTGGCTCTGTTAAAAAATATGCATACAGGGGCACCTGGGTGGCTCAGTCAGGTAAGCGTCCGATTCTTGATTTTGGCTCAGGTCATGATCTCACAGTTTGTGGGATCGAGCCCTGCATCGGCCTGCATGGGATTCTCTCCCTCCCTCTCTCTCTGCCCCTTCCCCGCTTGCATACGCTCTCTCTCTCTGTCTCAAAATAAATAAATAAACTTTAAAAAATAGCCTGCAATTTGGCATGCTTTTTGAACCTACTTCTATTCTAGGCATAGTGATAAACTATTGTCCTTACCCTCAAGGAACTTCTAGGTTGTTTTGAAGGGGAATCAGATAATTATTTGCATTTGGGAAAATGTGCCATAAAATGTGTATAATATTCTTGAGAGCAGAGGAGAGAGCTACAGAGATCACTGCTTACCTTAAATTCAGTATTAATCTGGGCGCCTGGGTGGCTCAGTCATTTAAGCATCCAACTTCAGCTCAGGTCATGATCTCGCAGCTCGTGGTTAGAGCCCCATGTTGGGCTCTGTGCTGACAGCTCAGAGCCTGGAGCCTGCTTCAGATTCTGTGTCTCCAGCTCTCTCTGCCTCTCCCCCACTTGCACTCTGTCTCTCTCTCTCTCTCTCTCTCTCTCTCTCTCAAAAATAAATAAACATTAAAAAAATTTTTTTTAATTCAGTCAGTCAGTAGTTAACATTTCTGGTTGATTTGGCTTGGATTGTATTTGTTACAAACTTGTTCCGTTATAAATACATATAAACAAAACAGTTAACATAATTGTGCAACAAAATACCAATGTTAATAGAAATTTTATGTATTAAGATATTAACTTTCTCTTACAGATATGTCAAGAGTTTAATAGCACCTGGGCATGGGAGATGGAGAAGAAGGGCTATCTTGAAATGAGTGTTGAATGCAAACTAGCGCTCTTAAAGGTAATGAATTTATTATCTGTTACAATTATTTTAATTAATTCACTGATAGCCATTTCAAGAAAAATGTGCATAAAAGCTTTAACAGAAAGAATCATTGAAAATTTTATACATAAGGAAATTTTATACATAAGAAAGAAATTTGGGAGACTAATACAAACATAGTGCTTTTGAAATATAACATGATTTTTGTGTCATTGATTACAATAAGCCTATAAACTTATAAAATACTAAAATAAAATGTTAACTTGAAATATATCTTTTTAAATTGGTTATTCCAAACAGGTTGTACAAAAGTGGGGAGAGGATAGGGAAAGATGGATAAACTACATGTATTTTTTTCTGCTCTTGTTCCTGAATCAGTTCTGTGGTTAAACATATCACATTTACTGTGATGGAGAAACATTTATAGAGTATTTTAAGCCATGTTATGACTATTTTCCAGTACCTCTGCGAGTGTCAATTTGATGACAATCTCAAATTCAAAAACATTATCAATGAGGAAGATGCTGATACCATGCGTCTCCAGCCAATTGGCCGAGACAAAGATGGCCTTATGTACTGGTACCAGTTGGATCAAGATCACAATGTCAGAATGTACATAGAAGAACAAGACGATCAAGATGGCTCTTCATGGAAATGCATTGTCAGGTACCTTTTATTGAAGTCTTTTCATGTTTACTTGTGTGTTTCTTTAATCTCTTCTCTATAAGATTATTATCTCTGAGGCTGGGGTGGTCCTTTTTTTTGTGGGTTTGGAGAGTTGTTGGGACCTAGCCTAGTGACCAGCACAATACCCATAGTAGGCACTTAATTATTTGTCAAATAAATAACTACATTTAGCATGGTGGTCCATATTAGCACATGTACGTTATGCTTCAGGAAGGTGGAATCTGACAAATAATAATGTAGCAATAATATGCACAGAAAAACCCATCATTAGGCAACAATACAAGCAAAGTATTACTTGGTTCTTACCTAGCTATAGTTTTCTGTTAGGCATAATTTATTTCATTTGGCCAATTCATCTTGCACTTTAGTATATTTTTAATTTTTGCTATGTATACATTTCTTCATTAGGGTTCTGAAGAAATCTGACAAATATTTTGGGTTTTTGGGGGGGTTTGGGGGGGTTTTTTGGTAGTCCTTTGAAAAAAAAATCTTTGTTCCTTATTTGTGTTTATTTTTTAAAGCTTTTATTTGTAAGTAATCTCCACACCCAATGTGGGGCTAGAACCCACAACCCTGAGATCAAGAGTCACAAGCTTTACCAGCTGAGCTAGCCAGGTACCCTCTTATTTGTATTGATTGATATATTTGGAAACATTTCATGTAAAACCTTAAAATAAAACTTTATTTTTTGGTTAATAAGTGACTCCAGGATCATTATTCAGAATCTTGTGTCTCTAACTTTCTGTTTTTGCAACTTAATTGTTTAGAATTTATTTCACTAGTACCCACATTTTATATTAATTTCAAAGTTATCAGGATCTATAACTAAATCTATAACTAAAGTAGGGAGAACTAGTGGATATATAACCTGACTTATGAAAAACTCCTTTGACTTTTATTCCTCTCTGTTTTTGCTCATTTGAGTTTTAGCAGATTTTTGTTTAGTGGTTATTTATTAGTGTTTTGAAGAGGGAATCTGTGGGAACTTAGAATATTTGTTTGGGTCAGAGAAGCTCAACTTCAGTTCCTTAAGAATTAATGTGAATTGAATGACTTTGTAGGGGCTTGTTTTATAAGCTCCCTTCAATCATACTATAATATAGTCTGGTTCTCCATATAGTTAATTTACTAAACAAATAATCCTGAAATGAAAGTCACTTACCATCTCTCCCTGTGATACATTGAATGAGGTTCTGTTCGTGATGTTCTACCACTTATACTATTTCTTGTATCCACCTTGCATGGTTATTTAAGAAATATTCTCTACTTTGTAGATGAAAAAAATCTGACAGAGAAAAATCATTATTATTATTTCTGATCAGTCATAATGCTTAAAGCAATTTCTAATGTATAGCGTAGATTATACCCTGATGGATGATGTGAGAGAAGTGTTTAGATGATGTGGTTAGAGCTAACTGTGCTTGAATCTGGGTTCCTCTACTTACCATCTGAAGGCAGATTACTTAATTTCTTTGATATTCACTTTTCTGCACTTTAGAATGAGGATGATAGTAAAGTTATTGTGAAGAATATATAAGTTTATATTGCATATCTACTTGTGTAATTAGGTACTATGCTGAGCAATTATGGTTATACTAATGAATAATGTAGCTTTGGGATCTATAGATGGGCTTCAGGCACCTGTGAAATCCCTTATATTATAAATAATAGCTCTTAGTTGTATATAATATATGTGAGATGTGGGGAAGTACCATGGTTTTCCGTAAATTCTCAGTTTGGTCTGTTTATACTTCATATACTTGACATGTTCTGTCACAAGGCATTTTAGTTACCTTTAACTTGATGCAGTAGTACTAATTTTGACAAATGTAGTGAACCGTCTTGTCCATATAGGTCTCTTATTTTTGTGAATGTTGAATGTGAAAAGCATTGTGTTATTCTTGACTGTCACCAAAATTATGATCTTCATTGTCATTAAAATACATTATGTACCCAAAATAATGTGTAGGACATTATCCCACTTGGCTGTAATGACATCCTTCCTGGAGTCTAGTATTTAGATGTGGATGCCTAACTCTAAGAAGAATATTAATATGGTAGAATAAATGCTTTATGAGAAAGACCACAAAGAAGATGATTGAATGAACTAAAAATACTTGATTTAGTAGAAATTTAGGGAGATATAATTATCTTTAAACATTTAAAGGATTGATTTGTGTAAGAGTATTTCTCTCAAGCACTGAGCCAGGATCCGTGGATACAAATTATGGGGAAGTAGAACTGTGCTTACAGAAGTGAGAACATTTGCTTTTTTTATATTGCAGAGAAATTGTTGTCTGAAGACTGATCGATGCTGTCAGAAGCATTTTCTAAACTTGTATGAGTGGAGTTTTTAAGGAGGCAGTAATCTTTTCGGCAAGAAATTCACTTAGAAACTGAGATAATAAATGAAGAGCAAGTAAAGCAAATAGAATTTTGACTTTTTTATTTAATAGATCGCCTTTGGATATTTTTCTTCATTGGTGAATATAATTTTTACTAGTGAAATGAAAAGTCTGCTTCTTTTGTTTAAAACTATTTCTTCGAAGTATTGCTAATTTTCATGGAGATTTCTGGTGTTGGAAATATGTTTCTGTCTCAGTCTTAAAACAAGGTTATGTGACAAAAGTTAGCTCGTCTTTAGAATTCTGAGTTTTTTCTTTTTTTTTTTTTAATCAGACTTTTTTTTTTTAACATTTATTTATTTTTGAGAGAGAGAGAGACAGAGCATGAACGGGGGAGGGTCAGAGAGAGAGGGAGACACAGAGTCTGAAACAGGCTCCAGGCTCTGAGCTGTCAGCACAGAGCCCGACGCGGGGCTCGAACTCACAGACCGCGAGATCATGACCTGAGCCGAAGTCGGTCACTCAACTGACTGAGCCACCCAGGCACCCCTAGAATTCTGAGTTTTTTCAAGCTGTAAGTCAGCCTTTTTTTTTTTTAAGTGTATTTTTATTTTGAGAGAGAGAGAGAGAATGAGTGCACACACAGGCCAGGGAGGGGCAGAGACAGAGGGGGAGAGAGAATCCCAAGCATGCTATCAGTGCAGAGCCTGACACAGGGCTCAGTTTTATGAACCGTGAGATCACGACCTGACCTGAAAACAAGAGTTGGATGCTTAACTGACTGAGCCATCTAAGCATCCCTGTAAGTCAGCCCCTGATAAATTTTAAAACTGAACTTTGCAATTTAAAAATCAAATGGAATATTTTTTTGTAAAAATAGCAATCCATAAAAAAAGAATTTTCTATATTTGATCTTCTTAAAATTTAATACCTAGGCAATATACAGTGTCTGCTTTCAGACCACAAAATGGAATTGAACTAGAAATCAGTAATAGAAAGAGAGCTTTAAAATCTCCACATACTTAGATGTTAAATAATACACTTCTACATAACATGTGGGTCAAAGAAGAAATCTTAAGACAAATTTTTAAATATTTTGAGTTAAATGAAAATGCAGGTACAACTTGTCAAAATTTGTGGTTGAAAATTTGCAGTGAAAGCAATATTTGGAAAAACTTTGCATATAAAACAGGCTTTTTTTTTTTTTTTTAAGATCAACAAGATTGATAAGCCACTAGCCAGCTAACTAAGAAAAAAAGAGTGGACCCAAATTAGTGATATCAGAAATTAAAGAAGGGGCATTACTACAAATCCCAGGGACATTAAAAGGATAATAAAGAAATACCGTGAACAACTGTACACACAAATTGATAACTTAGATGAAATGGACCAATTCCTTAAAAGACATGATCTGCCAAAATTCTCACAAGAAGAAGTAGACAATATGAACAGGCCTCTATCTATTAAATAAATTGGATCAATGATTAATAACCTTCTAAAACAGAAAGCAACAAGCCCAGATGGGTTCACTAGCGAATTCCACCAAACATTTAAGGAAGGAATTAAATTCCCTTCAGTCTCTTTCAGAAGATAGGAGAGGGAATAATGCCTAATTCATTTTATAAGGCCAGCATTACCCTAATAACAAAACCAGACAAAGACATTACAGGAAAGGGAAAGTGTAGACCAGTATCTCTCATGAACTTAGATGTAAAAATCCTTAAAAATTCCTTTTCAACATCGTATTCAAAGTCCTAGCTAATGCAGTAAGAAAAGGAAGTAAGAGATAGATTGGGAAGCAAAAAAGAAAACCATCTTTATGTGCAAATGACATGATCATCTTGTAGGAAATCTGAAAGGGTTAACAACAAACTCTCCTGGAACTTATAAGTGATTATAGCAGGGTAGCAAGATACAAGATTAATAAACAAAATGTCAGTTGCTTTCCTATATACCATACCATCAGTGAATATGTGAAATCTGAATTTAAAAACACAATACCATTTATATTATCTCCCCCAAATTGAAATACTTTGGTATAATACAACAAAATATAAACAAATCTATCTGAGGAAAACTATAAAACTCTAATGAAAAAACCAAAAAAGAACTAAATAAATAGATATTCCATATTTGTGGATATGAGCATTTAATATTGCCAAAACGTCAATTTTTCCCAACCTAAAATCTATAGATTTAATGCAATCGTAATCAAAATCTCTGAGGTTATTTTGTGGATATTGGCAAACTTATTTTAAAATTTATATGAAGAGGGACACCTGGGTGGCTCAGTTGGTTGAACGTCTGACTCTTGATTTTGGCTCAGGTCATGATCCCAGGGTTGTGGGATTGAGCCCCACATCGGGTTCTGCACTGAGCGTGGAACCTGCTTAAGATTCTCTCTCCCTCTACCTGCCTCCCTCTCTCTCTCTCTCTCTCTCTCTCTCTCATAAAATGAAGTTTATATGGAGAGGCAAGAAACCCAAAATAGACAACACATATTGAAGAAAAACAAAATTATAAGACTGACACTACCCAACTTCACGACTTACTATAAAGCTACAGTAATTGAGACAGTGTGGTATTGGTGAAAGAACAGACAAATATAAGGATGCCTGGCTGGTTCAGTTGGTGGAGTATGTGACTCTTCATCTCGGGGTCATGAGTTCGAACCCCATGTTGTACGTAGTGATTACTTAAAAAAAAAAAAAGACTAGACAGATATATAGTGGAACAGAATAGGGAGCTATGAAATAAATCCGTATAAATATAGTCAACTGATCTTTCACAAAGGAGCAAAGACAATACAATGGAGAAAAAATGCTGGAAAAAATAGACATCCATATGTAAAACATTTAATCTAGACACTTTACACCCTTAAGAAAAATTAACTCAAAATGAATTACACATCAGGGAGCCTGCGTGGCTCAGTTAAGCGGCTGACTTCGGCTTGGGTCATGATCTCGCGGTCCGTGAGTTCGAGCCCTGCGTCGGGCTCTGTGCTGACAGCTCAGAGCCGGAAGCCTGTTTCAGATTCTGTGTCTCCCTCTCTCTGACCCTCCCCCGTTCATGCTTTGTCTCTCTCTGTCTCAAAAATAAATAAATGTTAAAAAAAAATTTTTTTTTAATGAATTACTTATCTCCATATAAAATGCAAAACTATAAGTGTCCAAGAAGATAGCACAGAAGCAGATTGACAATTTTGGGTTTGCTGATAACTTTTTTGGTACAATACCAAAGGTACAATCCATGAAAGAAAGAATTGATAAGAGCTGGGCTTCATTATAATTAAAAATTTCCGTTCTGGGAGGGCATTGTCAATATAATAAAAAGCTAAGCCACAGACTGGGAGAAGATATTTACCAAAGATGTATTTGATAAAAGCCTGTTATCCAAAATATATAAAGAACTTTTAAAACTCAACAATAAGAAAACGTGATTTAAAAATGGACCAAAGACCTTACAGATTCCTTTGCAACAAAGGTATACAGATGGCAAATACACACATATATTTGAACAGATATACACATGAAAAGTGCCGCATCATGTCATCAGTGAAATGTAAATTAAAATGAGATACTATTATATGCCTATTAGAATGGCCAAAATCAGAACACTGACAACACCAAATGCTGACAAGGATGTGGAGTAGCAGGAACTTTCTGCCATTGCTGGTGGGAATGCACAATGGCATAGCCACTTTGGAAGACAGTCGATGGTTTCTTACCTAATTAAACACCATATGATCTAGCAGCCATCCAAGGAGTTTGCCCAAAGGAGTTAAGAGTTATGTTCACATAAAAACCTGCACACAAATGTTTATAGCAGCTTTATTCATACTTGCCAAAACTTGAAGGCAATCAAAATGTCAAAACTGATTAACTGAACATTTAAAATCTTTTCATTTCAAAGTATGTAAATTATACAATAAAAATGCTTTAAGAATTAAAAGCGTTTGACAATCATTTTCAAAAACCTGAATTCTAAACAGGTTGAGTTTTCATGTACCCAAAATTACAGACTCTGTCAAAGACATTTGTAAACCATATGTTGCTAGTATAGCACAGTGATTGAGAAGATGGTCTCTGAAGTCAGACTATAATTCAGTCCTGCCTTTAATCTATGCTAACTGCAACCTTAGGCAGATTACTGTACATCTCTGCAGTGTCCTCACTTTCTTCATCTATAAAATGGTGGTAATAACAACAGTACCTATAATCAGGTTATATTGGAATTATATGAACTAGTTCATGTAAAGTGCTTGGAGTAGTGCTCGGAACACAGTAATCACTCGCTGATGTTAAGTTCTGTTATCAATACTGTTGCTATTACTCATTAATGCCTTCCTTCAGTTTCTTGGCCCCCATAGGAAGTACTGTCACATTCCATTATCTTCCCTATTTTGTCACCTCACTAATTTGCAATCAGATGAAAAAAAGCTAGAATATTGCCGAACCCTGTAATCCTATACTATATATATTTACAAAGTTGCTATATTCACACTGTGCTGTGCCCTGGAAATGCAAAGACATGATGTAGTTTCTTAAGGAGTTCCAAATTGTGAGAGAAAGATACAGGGAAATAGTAAATGATAATATAGGATCATAAATGTGATCTCTAATGGAGATCATTCTGGTGTGCTATTTAGGAATCAGATACCTAACCCATACTTGGGAGAAGATGATGCCTATGCTTGGCTTTGTTTTTGTTTTGTCTTTTTTTTTTTTTTTTTAAGTTTTTACTGGACTGTACTACCAGCTCAATTGCTTCTTAAAGGTTTAATCCCTACCACTAATTCTAACTCTGAGCAAACCTTAGACTTAGACTACTAGGAAAAATCATTTTTCACAATATAATAATTAGGATGATATGCTCCATTTCACCAAAGTCTGAATTAACTTAAGGTACAGATAGTAAAACACAAGAGTTTAGAACCTGTTACGTCAAAATCAATCTGCCTGTTAATCTGGGCTTCTAACCTTTCCGCTTCAACATTTTGTCCCATCTCAGTTAATAGCAGCCACATCCTTTCAGCTGCTTGGGGCTAAAACTTTGGGATACAATCTTGACTTGTCTTTTTTCTCACACTTCACATCCACTCTATCAGCAAATCTAAACAGCTGTCTGTGCAAAATGTATCCAGTGTTTGATCATTCCTCATCCACTTCATTGCTATGTTCTTATCCAAGCCACCATTAATTTTTTTTTTTTATGTTCATTTATTCTTTGAGAGAGAGAGAGAGCATGAGCAGGGGAGGGGCAGAGAGAGGAAGACACAGAATCTGAAGCGGGATCCAGGCTCTGAGCTGTCAGCACAGAGCCCGACACAGGGCTCAAACTCACGAACCACAAGATCATGTCCTGAGCCAAAGTCAGATGCTTAACTGACTGAGCCACCCAGGTGCCCCTAAGCCACTATTAATTTTGTTTTTAATACAGTTTTGGTGATTTTTAGTATATTCACAAAGTTGTGCAGCCATCACAGCTTTCAAACTCCAGGACATTTTCCCCACCCAGCAGAGCAACCCTGTACTGCCTACCCTGGACATTAGCAGTTTTATTCCACCATTCTCCCTTTACACAGCCCATGGCAGCTGCCGATCTACTTTCAGTTTCTATAATTTGCCTATTCCAGACATTTCACGTACATAGAATCATATAATATGTGGCCATTGTGTCTGGCTTCTTTCAGGGAGCATAATGGTTTCAGGGTTCGTTAATATACTTAGAATCATTACTGTGTTCCTTTTTATGGCTAAATAGTATTGCTTGCATGGATATACCACATTTGTTTATTCATTCTATGCTTGTCTTTGAAAGAATAGTTAGGGTTACCTAGCTATGGGAAACACATTCAAGCCAAGAGAACAGAAATGCAAACCTGACATTCTAAGAGAGCATGGTATTTTGGAGGGATATATCTTTATTTTTTTATCTCATGTTTTATTTATTTTAGAGAGAGAGAGAGCGCTAGCAGGGGAGGGGCAGAGTGATTGGGGGACAGAGGATCAGAAGTGGGCTCTGTCCTGACAACAGCAAGCTCGATGCAGGGCTTGAACTCCCAAACCATGAGATCATGACCTGAGCCAAACTCCGTCGCTCAACCAACTGCGTTACCTAGGCGCCCCTGTAGGGTTATATCTAATACACCTGAGTGATGAAACATTTTAGAGAAAAACAAGCCCTGGAAGGAAGGAGAACAGAGCCACTGAATTATTGTTAGCATCCATAGTCTAGTCTAAGATTTCCTGGAGATAGTGATAAGAATTTGGGGTATAATTTGAATATATGATTATTTATAAAAATCCCCTCTGACTAGTTCAAAACTTGGGATTTTTTTATTTTTTATTTTTTAAAAATGCTTGGGAGAGAGCACACACACACATGTGAACTGGAGAGGGGCAAAGAGAGGAAGAGAGAGAATCCCAAGCAGGCTCCATGCTCAGCAAGTAGCCTGAATGCGGGACTCCCATCCCACGACTGTGAGATCATGACCTGAGCCAAAATCAACAGTTGGGATGTTCAACTGACTGAGCCACCCAGGCATCCTCAAATTTGGGATTTTTAAAAAACTTACTTAGCATACTAAATTTCATTTTTAGATCAAAATAGGAGAACTCCAAATGTGGGTAGTTGTCTGTTTTCATACAATTATGACTACATGAGGCTTGCATTTTAACACAGTAGTTGGGTTAAAAGCTTTTACGGAGGTTTTTTTTTTTTTTAATATTAAAATTTTTTTTTAATGTTCATTTTTGAGACAGAGAGAGAGACAGTATGAGTGAAGGAAGAGCAGAGAGAGAGGGAGACAGAGAATCTGAAGCAGGCTCCAGGCTCTGAACTGTTAGCACAGAATCCGAGCGAGGTTCGAATCTACGAACCACAAGATCATGACCTGAGCCGAAGTCAGACGCTTAACTGAGTGAGACACCCAGGTGCCCCATTATGGAGTTCTTTAATGAATTTTTCTGCTAAGTTTTTTTGTTGTTTAGTCAAATAATTAACATGGATTTTGTGGTAGTATTGGTTCTTTTCTTATGTTTGGAAACTTTTTAAAATAGATACAGTGAATAACTTAATATATTCAGTTCCCAGCATGACTTCAAAAAATAACAAGAAGGTTGAGACACTTTGTACATGTGGCATTCTCAGTGTACTAGGAGAAGTAATAACATTAAGTGGATAGAGTCTTAGGTTAGAAGCAGGTTGGTGTAATGAAGTTATAGGAAATGTGAACTTTGCCAAAAATAAATTTATTTAATATCTCTAACTTATCTCTAAGTTACTTTTTGTAATGTGGAGGCAGTGCCAGCATCCTGAAAGAGCATCTTAATCTGACCTCCTACTATTAGATAATTTATAATTCTAGAACTTCACTTTATTTGTAATGTGGTAACCTGTGAATTCATTCCCATATACAATAATATGTATAAACTTGTGTGTTCATTACCATTTACAATGACAAAATTTTAATATTCCCATCAGTGACAATTTTATTACTTCCTTAGGAGGCTGTTTTAATAATATTTGAGCGAATCCTGTCTTTTATTCTATAGATAAGGAAGCTGAAGCCTTTTGAAGCTCTATGACTTGTCCAGGGACACAGTCATCTAGGTTAGGAATAGGGATTCTATTCATTCATTAAATATTTCCTTAAGAGCCTACTTCATAAGTCAGTGTCCCTACTGTCACCAGAGTTAAGCTGGGATGGAGGTAGAAGGGGACAGGATAGAGACATGTATGGCATGGCAGATAAGAACAGAAATAATTTCATTTGAATACAAACTACATAGGATTAGAGATGTATACACATTGCTTTGACAACACAGATGGGAAGATCATGGTATTGATTAACTCAGTGGCAGATCTAGAGCTGACTTTTCCAACTCTTAGTCCAGGGTTTCATTGTTCTCTTCACTTTTACACATTGCTTATCTGGGGAGGAGAAATACCCAAGTGAGTTTTCTTGTCTATAGGCAGCATTTAAATCAATCATCTCTCACACAGTTCTGGTCTGGGTAGTAAAAATAGAGAATTGATAGGTTAAATCTTATTTATTTGGGATTTTCATGTATTTTTTTTAAGTGTTTATTTATTTTTGAGAGAGCACAAACGGGGGAGGGCCAGAGAGGGCGACAAAGAATCTGAAGTGGGCTCTTCACTGGCATCAGCGAGCCAGATGTGGGGCTTGCACTCATGAACTGTGAGACTATGACCTGAGCCGAAGTCAGATGTTCTTTTTTTTTTTTTTTTTTAATTTTTTTTTCAACGTTTATTTATTTTTGGGACAGAGAGAGACAGAGCATGAACGGGGGAGGGGCAGAGAGAGAGGGAGACACAGAATCGGAAACAGGCTCCAGGCTCCGAGCCATCAGCCCAGAGCCTGACGCGGGGCTCGAACTCACGGACCGCGAGATCGTGACCTGGCTGAAGTCGGACGCTTAACCGACTGCGCCACCCAGGCGCCCCCGAAGTCAGATGTTCAACCGACTTAGCCCCCCAGGTGCCCCAGGGTTTTCTTGTATTTTTTTTTTGAAATTGAAGTCTCTTCTTGTAGTTGCAAACTATAATTAACAGAACAACATCCAGTTTCCTAAATTCTTAGGTTTTTGAACTGTGTTGTAAGAGCTGACTTTGCTGTAATTATTCATAAACACCTGGATCATAATGTTATAACAGCATCAAATGTTATTCTCTCTGTAGATGGAAAAGCTTTCTTACTTACGAATGAATCAAGAACTTGAATCATTTTGGGGCACCTGGGTGGCTCAGTCGGTTATTTGGCTCAGGTCACGATCTCACAGTTCATGAGTTCCAGTCCTACATTGGGCCCTTTGCTGACAGCTCAGAGCCTGGAGCCTGCTTCATATTCTGTGTCTCCCTTTCTCTCTGCCCCTCCCCAGCTCGCACTCTGTCTCTGTCTCTCTCAAAAATAAATAAATGTTAAAAAAAAAAATTTTTTTTTTTTAACTTGAATCATTTTGTTTAAAACAAATGCCTCTTCAGGGAAATTTGACATTGCTTTTGTACTTCTTAGAGATTGCATACTACTTTTAAAAATTACCAGATTTTGAATTTTAATTTTGTTCCTACTGTTCTTTTCAGCCAAAGAGATTTGCATTGGCATTTTAATCAATAGAGAGTATAGATTCTTTCCTTTTGCAGAATAGTATATTTAATATGCATTAATTCCTAGTACTTAAATTCAAGTTAATTAAGATGAGGTGTACCAGGGTTTTGGGTGTTCTTGATTGTGTTTTTCTTTTTATTTTAATTTCTAATAGGTATTATTCTGAAAGCTCTTTAGAACAGAATTAAGAATTTTATGCTGTTTTGTTTTTTCCCTTATTTAGAAATCGAAACGAGTTGGCTGAGACTCTTGCCCTCCTGAAAGCACAGATTGATCCTGTGCTACTGAAAAACTCTAGCCAACAGGACAACTCTTCCCGGGAAAGTCCCAGCTTAGAGGATGAGGAGACTAAAAAGGAGGAAGAAGCACCTAAACAAGGTTTTTTTTGTGTGTTTTGTTTTGCTTTGTTTTGTAATTTCTTCTCTCTTCTTCTACTCCCGCTTCCAGCTGTATTAATTAGAATTCTCTCAATTTGAAAAGTTGAAGTCTTCCTGTAGAAGGAGGTTGATTTTTCTTTTCTTTAATGAAAAATAAGAAGCAAAAAGGCATTGAGTACTATCATCTTTTATATTGAACATTTAAAAAGTTTAAATAAAACATGTTCAGATCATCAAAACATTTTTACTATTTTAAGAATGCAAAGATACTTAGTGAACTCTTTTTTATCATTGGAGTAAAATGACCATAACATAGAATTTATCATTTTAACCACTTATTTTAAGTGTACAATTCTGTGTCATGAAGTACATTTACGTTGTTGGGCATCTGTCACCACCGTCTGTTTCCGGAGTCATCCTCCCCATCTGAAACTCTGTACCTGTTAACCCCTCTCTCTAGCCCCTGGCATCCACCATTTTACTTTCTGAGTTTGCCTGACTCTAGGAATCTTGTGTTCAAGAAATCATAGACTGTTTGTTCATTTGTAACTGGCTAATTTCACTGAGCATAATGACAGGCTGAGTAATAATCCACTGTGTATGTGTGTCATGTGTTTATTTATTCATTTTCAGTAGACAGTTGAGTTTCTTCCACCTTTCGGCTGTTGTGAATAGTGCTGCTACAAACACAGGTGTACAAATATCTGTTCGAGTTCCTGCTTTCACTTCTCTTGGGTATATACCTAGAAGTGGAATTGCTGAATCATATGGTAGTTTGAGGATCTGCCATGCCATTTTTTACAGGTGCTGCACCATTTTATATTCCCACTAGTCATGTTACAGTGCATCCCACAAAATGCTGTGTGTACATTTTCATTTCATCATCATAGCAGCTCCTTGAAGTAACTACTACTATTATTTCGATTTTAGAGTTGAGGGAATTAGGAAGTTTATAAACTTGCCCTCACTGCTATAGATAATAAAGTGTCAGAGTCTAGATTTAAACCCTGATCTTTGTATCACCTATACTCTTCAACTAGAGTGATCTAGGGCGGTACTTCTCAAATGTTAATAGACATGCTGTTTACCTGGTGATCTTTTTATAGTGCAGACACTGATTGAGTTGATCTGATGTGAGGCTGCCGATTTGCCATATTAAATAAGGACCTAGGTGACACTGATGATGCTGGTCAAAGGACCACACTTTGAATAGCAAAAGGTTATAGAGGCAGTTTCCTCCTAACCTTGTATTTGTCTAAATACAACAGTCTTTCAAAAAGCTGTTTTGTTTCAAATACAACAAAGTCTTTCAAAGTCTGTTCAAAAATACAACAAAGTCTTTCACTACTCCTTAGTGAATGCTGATGTTATCACCCTCAAGAGTTAAGAGAAAGCACAACGAGGGGCCCCCCGGGTGGCTCAGTTCATTAAGCATCTGACAAGAAATACTTACTGTACACCTGTGTTCCAAACACCATTTTAGTGGACAAAGACTGAAATCCTTGTCTTTGTGAAGCTTACACTAAAGTGGATAAAATAGCTGGCACATACCACTGCCCATGTGTCAAGTACTGTTCTCAGTGATTGACATATGGTAAGTCATATAATCTTCGCAACAACTGTTAGGCATGACATTAGTTCATTGTTGTTGTTTTCAGATGAGAGAAACGAGATACGGAGAGGTTTGAGTGACTTTCCCAGAGTCACATAACCTGTTAGTGGTGCACCCAGTATTCACACCTGGGCAGTCGTTCGGGTCTTTGTCCAGAGTGCCTGTACTTTCGATGCTGCACTAACATATAATTTGTAGTAGACAGTTTTATTCAGCCCCCAAAGCCCTATCTCTTACTCTATCCTCTCAGGTGTAATTATGTTCTGTTCCAACCAAGACCAAAGAAATGGGATTCTGGGCTTGTCATTTTTATTACTATTAGATATAAACAAACTATTAGATATAGTCCCCCTTGGGCAGGGGGCTAGGGGGATATTCGGAAATCAGACATCAGGGAGGAAAAAATAAACAGGAAATGAATAAAGAATAAAACAGCTACTCTTGCAACTAAAATAGATTTTTCTTTGTTAAATTGTCATGCTTTGTGTCTAACCTTAGGAAAATTACTTTTTATATACATGCCAAGAAGAAATGCATTACATATAAAAATAGGCAGAAAAAAGATCCAAAAATGGCATCATATGTCCAAAAACATTCACTAACTAAATAATTAAATTGGTTTTTTAATTTCAAATGTAATTAGAATTGCCTTTGAAAAAGTCTGAATTTCTTAAACTGCCATTCAGAATCTCCTAGTCTGGCCTCAAACTATTTTCTGCTGTTGTCTCCTACTGTTTTCTTACAGGATCACTGGTTCCAGATTATCTAGACTTCTTTATTTTCTCCTGGTGTCTTGGGCATTCCTTCTGTGTCTTATCATGCTTTTATCTCGAGATAATGTTCCTCCAGTGTGGAAATTCTAGTTATTCTTCAGGGCCATCTAGAATCCCCTAATCTTGATCCTTTTTCTAAGTTCTGCTGACACTCATTTTTTTCACACTCACATTAGGGTCAGTCATACTACTACTGTAAGAGCTTGAAGCTCTTTAAAATTTGTTGACTGTTATTCTCAGACTATAATAGATTGCAAAGCAAGTGTTAGGTATAACTTAAGTCCTTCTCTGTTTAAGACCCAGGATATTTTGTTACGTGATATACTACCTGGAAGTTACTTACAGGATGCCATGAAGTTGAATCTATATTTTTACTCCATGTTAGATACTGTATTCTAATTTAGAAGGGATGAAAAAATTAAACAAGGAAATTTTACGGGGAAAAACAAAGTTGAAGGAAATCCTAACCTTTATTTTAGTTTTTTTCTGCTAATTGGAAAAAGTCTTTCCTTTGTTAAATTTTGCAGTCATACTCTTCTGCCTATATGTAGAATGGGTAAAGAATATCATTTAAGGGGCGCCTGGGTGGCTCAGTTGGTTAAGCGTCCGACTTCGGCTCAGGTCATGATCTCACAGTTTGTGAGTTCGAGCCCTGCGTCAGGCTCTGTGCTGACAGCTCAGAACCTGGAGCCTGTTTCAGATTCTGTGTCTCCCTCTCTCTCTGATCCTCCCCGTTCATGCTCTGTCTCTCTCTGTCTCAAAAATAAATAAACATTAAAAAAAATTTTTTTTTAAATATCATTTGAGAATCTTTAATAGAGAGTTGAAATTGTAGATTGGCAGCATGCAAGTCTGATTTGGCCTGAAAACGTGTTTATTTTCGTTTGTCCAAAGCAAGTGCTGCTTTGTTTTTTGTTTTGTTTTTAATTAATGTAAAAGTTGCCATTTTGAAGTGTACTATTCAGTGGTTTTTAGTATATTCACAATGTTGTGCAACCATAACTACCATCTAATTATAGAACATTTCCATCATCCCATAAAGAAACCCTGTAACCTTAATTAAGCAGTCACTTGCCATTTTTTATCTTCCCCTAACCCCTAGAAGCCACTAATCTACTTTCTGTCTCTGTGGATTTGCCTGGTTTGAACATTTCATATAAATGGAATCATACGACGTAGGGCCTTTTGTGTCTGACTTCTTTTGCATGGCAAAACTGCTGCTTCTTTCACTTTCAAGGTCTACCCTTGTTGTAGCATGTATCAGCACTTAATTCTTTATTATGAATAATATTTCCTTGTATAGATATACCACATTTGTTAATTTATTAGTTGATGGACATTTGACTTGTTTCCACTTTTTGGCTATTAGAATAATGCTACTATGAACATCCATGTACAGATTTTTGTGGAAACATGTTTTCATGTGTGTCCTTTTTTCATTTTTTAATTTGAATTAGCTGTGAACATTTAAAATTGGAAATTAGAAGATTTGGTAACTATGGAGCATTATTTTTGCCTATCAACAATGGACTGTACCTGAATAATGGTTGACCCTCCTTAGAATTCTCATTCTCTGCTTTACCTTAGTTCTCTCTTCCATCCCCTAAGCTTGGGCTTAGTCTCAGCAGCTTAGCCGAGTACTTATATTTTTTCTTTCTTATGATATAGTTAAAGTGAAAAAATATTATATTCATGTGTCTATAAAATAATGAAAAACACAAAAGAAGAGAAAGGAAAATGGGAGAATCTCCTTGTTTGCAACAATGAAGAAAATTCCTACAGTTATAATAGGTAAAGTAAGCTACAGATGATTGTCTTGTAGCCATTACTAACATGGTATCTGATATAAAGCTTAAATTCAACATGGCAAAATAATATAACTTAGTGTAGTGTATTAGTCTGCCCCGTCTGCCATAACAGAATATAAGACTTGGTGGCTTAAACAGCAGACATTTATTTTCTCACAGTTTGGGAGGCTAGAAGTCCCTGATTGAGGTGCCACCTGACTCAGTTTCTGGTGAGGGCTTCCTTCCTGGCTTATAAATGGCTGCCTTCTTTCTGTGCCCTCGCATGGCCTCTTCTATTTTGTATGTGTGTTGAGAGTGATCTGGTGTTTCCCTTTTCTTACAAGGGCACCAGCCCTCTTGGATTAGGGCTCCACCTTTTTGATATCATTTAACAATAATTACCTCACTGAGGGCCCTGTCTCCCAATACAGCCACATTTGGGGATTGGGGCTTTATCATATGAATTTAGGGAGGGACATAATTCACTCCATACATGTAGTATTGTATTGTGAAACCGTCCACAGTAATATGATGGGTAATGGAAAAGACACCTGGTCGAGAAATTGGGAAAGACGGAGAGAGCTGAAATTTTAAGATGTGTTTCTTCATGCTATTATGAGCAGTTATATATGGAGATTTTTTCTTTTCCTTTAATTCCAGTGCAGTTACCATAGAGCGTTAATATTAGTTTCAGGTGTATACAATGTAATGATTCAGCAATTCCATCTGAATTGGTTGATGAGCATTTATATATTTTTAAGAAAAAATACTACATGTGTACCAAAACCTTTTTTTTAATGTTGAGTTTGGATCCAGCAAAAAATGTGTCCAACTAGACTATTTGCATACATAAGTACAGTTGCAAATACTCTTAACTCATAGTGAATATACTACTAGGAACAAACGGACAAGAAGTTAAGTCATTTGTTAAATTTTGTATCATAGCTGATGAAAGCACAGATATTAATATTATGCAAATATACATATAATACAAATATTAGTGATTTATTTGTAGCATCTATGAGCCTTTTTAAATGACAAGAGTTTATTTGAATATGGTTCCTTAGTGAGTCCAAATTTAGGAGATGGCTTTTTTGTACATTGAGAGAAAAGTTTTATTTATTAATTTTTTTTTTTTTTTTTTAGTTTTAAATCTAAATGTAGGGGCACCTGGCTGGCTTGCCTGGAGGGGCATGTGACTCTTGATCTCTTAACCCCATGTTACTTGTAAAGATTACTTAAAAATAAAATCTGGGGTGCCTGGGTGGCTCATTCAGTTAAGTGTCCAACTCTTGATTTCGACTCACCTCATGAGCTTACCGTTGATGGGTTCCAGCCCTGCATTGGTGGAGCTCTTCAGAGCTCTTCAGGTGGAGCCTGCTTGGGATTCTTTCTCTCTCCCTTTCTCTCAGCCCCACTGCTCACTGCTCTTCAGGTGGAGCCTGCTTGGGATTCTTTCTCTCTCCTTTTCTCTCAGCCCTGCTCCTGCCTGCTCTCGCTCTGTCTCTCACTCTCTCTCAAAATAAGTAAACTTAAAAAAAAAAAAAAATAGGTGTGCCTGAGTAGCTCAGTCAGTTAAGCATCTGACTCAGTCCCTGCTCAGGTCTTGATCTCTGGGTCATGAATTCAAGCCCCGTATTGGAGCTTCAGCATGGAGCCTACTGAAAGAAAGAAAGAAAGAAAGAAAGAAAGAAAGAAAGAAAGAAAGAAAGAAAGAAAGAAAGAAAGGAGGGAGGGAGGGAGGGAGGGAGGGAGGGAGGGAGGGAGGGAGGGAAGGAAGGAAGGAAGGAAGGAAGAAAGAAAAGAGAGAGAGAGAGAGAGGGAGGGAGGGAGGGAGGGAGGAAGGAAGGAAGGAAGGAAAGAGGGAGGGAGGAAGAAAGAGAGAGAGGGAGGGAAGGAGGAAGGAAGGAAGAAAGAAAGAAAGGAGGAAGGAAGGAAGGAAGAAAAGAG
The DNA here is from genome assembly GCF_027475565.1 of Acinonyx jubatus. NCBI lineage: Eukaryota > Metazoa > Chordata > Mammalia > Carnivora > Felidae > Acinonyx > Acinonyx jubatus. The sequence continues at coordinate 59,573,713 of NC_069390.1, read as the reverse complement.
GGAGGGAGGGAGGCAGAGAAAGAAAGAAAGAAAGAAAGAAAGAAAGAAAGAAAGAAAGAAAGAAAGAAAGAAAGAAAGTAAGTTACCTAGATTTGATCCTTCTTTGACCATTGTGATCATGTCTGACACAAAGCTTAAATTGGTGGTGATGACATTACATTTTGTAAACATCACAATTTTAAAGACAAAAGAATGGAACTTCACTGTGTTGTTATCTGAGTGTTTCTTTGAATTTTGTTTTAAATGTTTTTCAGGGGAGGGGCAGAGAGAGAGGGAGACACAGAATCTGAAGCAGGTTCCAGGCTCTGAGCTGTCAGCACAGAGCCCAATGAGGGGCTCGAACTCACAGACTGTGAGATCATGACCTGAGCTGAAGTCGGATGCTTAACTGACTGAGCCACCCAGGTGCCCCTGAGTGTTTCTTTGTATAAAAAATTTAAAGTGAAACATGTCACAGTTATGGTAATTAACCATTTGAACTGAATAAGCTCTTAAAGCCTGCCTTCTGGGTGAATCAATTTTTTTGCTTAATCAATGTACACAGTGCAATAGTTTTCTGCACTATGAGGTTTGATGATCTAAAGTGCCCAGCAGGAATCTTCAGTTCAACTAAGCATTTGGACCCACAAGACTATTACAGATCACACTTGGCATCAGTCTACTAAGATCAATGTAAGACAGAGCTTGCCAACAGGAGTAGCAGCTTGCCAACAGGTTTAGGCTTTGCTGCAGTCTGTGTTGCAGTTTATATGGCCATCCAGGAATCCAGGAGCAATCTTCTTCCCGCTGACAACTTTAGGACCAAGTATATGGGATTCACATTAAATAGGTGTGGGAACTGCTTTGTCTTAAAGGCCTCATGTTCCATAGAGGCCAGTATCTCTTATAATAAACTCTATAGGCTATATATATTCAGTGGTCCTCATGCCCAAATAGATGAGTCCCTACATTCAGGAGTGCCCCAAGTATGACATCCCCATCATGTGTTTGTATTTTTTCTTAGTTTAGATGTATTTTATCAGTTAGAGGTCATTGATAACATATGCACTGTTGCCTAGTGATGGTCTGGTTGACATTCCAGTTTTTTTAGTTAACCAAGGGAGTAGAACTTAACCAACAGTCAAATTCTCGGGAGAAGAAAAGCTTTTCTTAACCTGTGGCCCATAGATGGCTTAGCTGTGATGTGGTGCTAAGAAAACTTTCTGGGGAGTGGCGGGAATCATAACTTTTTAATATCATTTAGGTTAAAAAAAAAATCCATACCTTATCAACTAATATCTTCTCAAAGATTCAGGTTGGCAATACAGTTCAGATACTTGGGATACAACTAATAAGTTGATTCACATGTTTTTCATGAATTTGGTTCAATAGGGAATGTAGTAGATAAGGAGTAATTTGGCCCACTTTCCTAAACTGCAGTTGGTATTCAGAGATGGATATGATGGCTTGAATTCTGAAATAGATTCTCCAACTTCAAACTTACGGAAAATTAATACTGTTTAGTTTACCTTTCTTTTTTTTTTTTTTTTTAATTTTTTTTTTAACGTTTTATTTTTAGGACAGGGAGAGACAGAGCATGAACAGGGGAGGGTCAGAGAGAGGGAGGCACAGAATCTGAAACAGGCTCCAGGTTCTGAGCTGTCAGCACAGAGCCTGACGCGGGGCTCGAACTCACGGACCGCGAGATCATGACCTGAGCCGAAATCGGACGCTTAACTGACTGAGCCACCCAGGCACCCCATAGTTTACCTTTCTAAACTAGTATCAACAGAACACTATGAAGAGCTATAGAATACACCAGTTTACTAGTATAGTACCGAAAACTAAATAATGTTGGCATTCAATTACAAAAATTATGTGAATATCCTGAGAGTAGATGTCCTATATACAAAATCATATCAGTGTTGCCAGTACTTAGTGTTCATCAACAGCTGTTTACTAGCAGAAAGTATATAGTAGTAAATTCCCTATTAAATGAATCCAGGCTAAATTCTATATTGCATGTAACAGTGGTAAGTAAGTACTAGATCCCTACATTGTCATAATGAACAGCCCCCTCCTGAAAAAAAATTATCCAGTTTCTGATTCCAAGTCAAAGGAATAATGAATTATGAAACACAATATATAAATTAAGTAGGTTTTTAAAATTTTTAACATAATAGGGCGCCTAGGTGGCTCAGTCGGTTAAGCGTCCGACTTCAGTTCAGTGAGGATCTCGTGGTTCACGAGTTTGAACCCCACGTTGGGCTCTGTGCTGACAGCTCAGAGCCTGGAACCTGCTTCAGATTCTGTGTCTCCCTCTCTCTCAGCCCCTCCCCTGCTCATGCTCTGTCTCTCTCTGTGTCTCAATAATAAATAAACATTAAAAAAATTTAAAAAAAAAGAATGTAAAATTTTAAACATAATGACCAGCATTATACATATTTGTATTGTGTTCAGTAAAAACAGAATTTATTTATGTTTCTAACATTCTGTTTTTCTTACCTTCAGCCCACTTTATTCATTTATATTATCTGTCTTGCCCCTGTAGCCATTAGAGTTTGTAACCCCTTCCATAGAAGGGGTGGGTACTAATTGTTACAGCTATGAAGAAATATTTTGGTATGATATGGGTGTTTAATCTAGAGATTATGGATGGGTGTCAAAATGTCCTTGTACCGAGCACAAAATAGTGCACTATTTATATTACCTTTTTAAATATCGTTTCACTCCAAAAAGATACTGAGAGACAAGATAAATACAAGTATTATTGTCACCTTATTTCAATAGCTTAAACAGTTCCCTTTATAAAAGAAAATGTACTATTTTTATCACACCATCATTCTTTACATCAGGCCTGACTTAAATTGTCAAGATAAAAGACAAAATACATTGAAGTTCACATTTCTTTATTTTTATTTTTAATTTAATTTTATTTTTATTTTATGTTGCTTCTTATGTGAGTGATTTGTGCTTATTGGAGAGGGAAAGAGAAGAGCATAAGAAACTTCATGATTCAATTGACTATTGAAATTATTCTAAGTTTGGTGTGACTTGAATTAGAAAGGAAAAATTGAAGTTATTATTCTTGGTTTTTGGAAAATGGCAGTGGTATTGTTTTTGAGTCTTTATAGATTCCTTCATTAAAGGAATATTATCACCCTGTGCTCTCTTCTCTCTCCAGAAAAAAAAAAAGAATATTATCAGTGGCAAAAGTTAAAAATGATAGACAGTATCTGAAACAAAGCTCTTAAAAGAGCTGGGGTACTGTGGGCCTCCGGAGTTCTCAAACTTTTCCAGCCAAAGCTCCCTTCCAGAATAAACTCCACACCGAGCTTTGTCCAAACTTCTAGGAATAGAATCAAAATGAAGTAGGACAGGGACAATATAGACCTGCAAAAAAGAAACTTCAAATAAAAGTATGAGAGAGGAATAGAGTTTGGTGATCTCATTAAATAAATCACTTTAGTTTTGAATATCTCACTAAAATAACAGATGGGGAGCTCCAGAGCTATGAAATTAGAACTATCCATTTGACATAAAAATAAGCAACTAAAAAGGATCAAAGTAAATCCTATAGGATTATGAGAACAAAAGGGAATAAGAAGCAGGATACTCTCACTGCCACGAATGAAAGCTTATCGTAAAGACTTTCCCTCAAAATGTGAAAACTATAGAAACTATAAAAATGTGAAAACTTCATAGGTGGTAGAACTCAGAAGAGTCAAGATTTTTCAAAAATCTAGAAGGAACGTCAGAGTGAACAAACACAAGATAGTGCCTTTACAAAATAACAAATGAAAAGCTGTATTATTTTTTTAATCAAAAAGAAATGAAGAGGGGTACCTGGGTGGCTCAATCAGTTAAGCGTCCAACTTTAGCTCAGCTCATGATGTCCTGGTTTGTGAATTCAACCCTGCATCAAGGCTCTGTGCTGACAGCTTAGAGCCTGTAGGCTGCTTTGGATTCTCTCTCTCTTTCTCTCTCTCTCTCTCTCTCTCTGTCTCTGTCTCTCTGTCTCTCTGTCTCTCTCTCTGCCCCGCCCCTGTTCCCACTCTGTCTCTCTCTCTCTCTCTCTCTCTCTCTCAAAAATAAACATTGAAAAAAATTAATGAAACTCGACAGAAAGAAATAAGGATTTGAAGATAGGAAAGAAAATCAGCAAGCATCCAGTATAAAGGAAACGAAAACCAGAGCAAGGGAACAGACAAAAATACTAAAGTCTGCTTAACAAAACCTCCTGAAACAAAGTTGTTAGGCTGTATATTGAAATGACACTGCGTACCTTGGAAAATCAACCCAGAACACCCAACTTCAGGACATATTCCAGTAAAATTGTTGGGATTTGAAGAAAGAAAGTCTTTGTTTATCCAAGCAAAAAGACCACATGATTTATAGGGGAAAGAAAATCAGACTGCCATCGCTCTATTTGAAAGCAATGCTTTATGATAGAAGAAAATGCCATAACGTGTGTGAGGCAACAAAAATGTGACCCAGGGACTTCATGTCCAGCCAAAGTAGCTTTCACATAAAGACTGCAGATACACTTACCAAAGTCTAAGGTCTGTTTTCCCATGAATCTTTCTTATAGAAATCTTCAAGCAGGGGCAACTGAGTGGCTCTATCAGTTAAGCGGCTGACTTCAGTTCAGGCAGGTCATGATCTCATGGCTTGTGAGTTTGGGCCCTGCGTCAGGCTCTGTGATGACAGCTCAGAGCCTGGAGCCTGCTTCAGATTCTGTGTCTCCCTCTCTCTCTGCCCCTCCCCCACTCACACTCTGTCTCTGTCTCTCTCTCAAAAACAAACATTAAAAAATTAAAAAACAGTACTTAAGAAATCTTCAAACAAACGAGCTTCAGATAGCCAGAATGACTATCACAATATCAGTGCTGTATGTTGTCAAAATACATATAAATATGTTCATTTGTATGGCTTAATATTCATGTGTATGTTTCCTACCTCTGTTTATGAGAGTAATCTAAGAACAATGATGCCCCAGTAGCAGTGAGCACTATTTTAGCCTCTAGATTTTTATTTCAAAAAATCATTCTCCAATAAAAAGAACCAGTGCTCCTCAGACTGATTCTGGTGATGGGCAGAGAAAATACAAGATGAACCCTGGACATTTTAGAATGTGAGAAACTAAAGAGGTGCTCAGAAAAGAATTTGGGCATATCAGTAAGACACAGGTGCCAACCAGAAAGAGCACCCAGTGGTGAAAGCAGAAACTGTTTTAGCTGCAAATATACTGATAGATAGATTTAAACCATAGATTTAAATAAATGCCCATAAGTTTCTACTTATATAAATACATAATTGCATAAATAAATAAATAGAATTGAAGGGATAGCTTTTCCCTGCAGACAAGTATTAGTTAATTAATGTAGAAGGAATGAGGGAAATAAAAAATCACCAGTGTGGAAACACTACAGTAATCATTGTTATAGGCAAGCTCTCTGACAGATGCTAAAATCAGTCGTTTATAGTTTGTGGAGGAGTATTAGCATAATTTCAAAGCATCTTCCCAAGATGCCTTACCTGTTAGAAAAAGAAAAATGGTAATTTTACAATAGCATAACCAGCCAACAGAACCTTAACCAAGTGATTGAAGTATTAACATCATGTATTCTCTGGTGTAATATACAGCATCTCTTACGGAATTTTTGTCAAAAATGTATAATTTCAAGAAAACATTTAAAAGCCCAAATTGGGGCACCTGGGTGGCTCAGTCAATTGAGCGTCTGACTTCTGCTCAGGTCATGATCTCAGGGCTCATGGGTTCAGGGCTTGTGTCGGGCTCTGTGATGACAACTCAGATCCTGTAGCCAGCTTCAGATTCTGTGTCTTCGTCTCTGTCCCTCCCCCACTCATACATACTCTGTCTCTCTCAAAAACAAATATTGAAATTTTTTAATTAAAAATTAAAAGCCCAAATTAAGAGGTATTCTATAAATTAACTGTGTCAAAGTTAGAAGAAACAGGGAAAGAATGAGGAGCAAAGATTGGAGGAGGCAAGAACATAAGAACAAAATGAGACCTGAAACCTTAAACAGAAAAGATATTGGGGGAAAAACTGGCAAAATTTAAATAAAATCTGTTTAATTAATAGTATTTTACTGATTTTAATTTCCTGGTTTTGATAATTATACTATGGAACATGTAGGTTCTTAACTTTAGGAAAAACAGAGTGAAAGTACTAGAACTATTTTGTAACATATCTGTATGTCTAAAATTATTTCAAAGATTTTAAAAAGGATGTTGGGTGAGCATTAAATTTGTAGTTACATGTAGCTAAATCTAAATGGCAGAAATGAGAAAGAATGTGTAGTCTTTAATGGCTATGTGTTTTGACAATGGAGCTATAGTAAGACAACAAATGGAGAAAGAATGGGAAGAGTACAAGCACTTCTTGACTTTTTAATAAATCACTTTGGTGATGATGTCAATATTGTTATTCTGAGAATGTTTTATATATAATGTGAGGAAAAAATATTTTATTTTAATTATATCATCCATGGTATCCTTTAAAACCAAGATTCTCTGGGGGGTACAGGTGGAGCAGGAGAAATAAGATGTAAGATAGAAGAGATTAAGGAAACACTGAAATATCATTATGAATTCATGAGGTTTTCCCCTCACATGTTTATTTGTTTATTTGTTTGTTTACTTTGAGAGAGGGAGAGAGGGAATCCCAAGCTGACTCCACACTGTCAGCACAGAGCCCGATTTGAGCTCGATCTCACGACCATGAGATCGTGACCTGAGCCGATACCAACAATCAGATGCTTAACCGGCCAAGCCACCCAGGTGCCCCTTAAATTTTTATTTAAATTCTAGTTCATTAACTCATGAGTTATTTTTATTAAAAAATATATGCGTGTCTTTGGTAGTTCTGTCCACTGAAAAGACTTAGAAACGGTGGCCAACCCAACAGTAGTGAGCAGCCTTAACACCTGGATTGCGGTTGTGAAAATAGTTTCCCACCAATTCTGAGCCGAGAAACATCTTGTCATTCCAGATAGTATGGATGTTATCAGAGTCCTGTCAAAAAGATTCAGGAGCCAACTTAAAGAGGTCTTAAAGAGATTTTCACTGCCAAAGACAGGACAATTTAAGCATCAACAAGAATAATACTTATAATGGATTAAAGTATAATTGAATATATCTTAAATCCGTGATTTCATTATGACACTAAAAGAAAAATTGGTTACCTTTGGAGAATGTCAGTGGAGACCAAGTTATTATTTTGAAAATTGTTAAATAATGAAAAGAATCATTCATCCTGCCTTTTCTGTATGAATTGTACCATTGTATAGCAAAATAGTGAATTAGTAAAGTTTATAGAATTTATTCCAACAAGTCATTGATGGAAGAATGATAGAATGGGAATATCCTCATTTTGCAATTCCTGATAAAGGTTTTAGGGAACATCAGTATCTATTAACCTCATAAAAAGGATAAAATCAGACATTAATGCCTTTTGGTAAAGAATACATCATCAGTGAAGTAGTTTTGCCACAGAAATTGAACTTGAATCTGATGAAGACTATAGATCAGAATGACAATTCAAGGGACAAAAAGGACAGAGGAGCAGGGGAGTACAGTCAGCATAATGCAGAAATGATAGGACAAATGATTCAGTGACAAATAAACTGCAAGAAAAATAAAAGATGGAGGGGACAAGAGGAGATTAAAGAGACATGAAAAAGAAAACAACACATAGGTAAAACTAAAACAAGGAAATGATTAATATAAAAGTCAGATTAATAGTTATTTTATTCTCGGTAGGGAGAGGGAATTCTTGGGGAAAGGCATGTGTAGGGCTTGGAGAATATCTGGCAACGTTCTATTTCCTGTTTGCCTTCTAATAATTTAATCCGTGCTTTTGTTCTGTGTGGCTTTCTTTATTTTGTTATACTTAATCATAAAAAAGCCTTTGATATCTTGCATGTAATTTTTAAAGAATAAAAGAATTGGCCCCAATTCATACCCCTTTAGCATGTAGTAAAATGGTACTGATGTATTGATATTTTAGCACAGGCATCTCCTGTTTTGTCCATTAGGTACATGTTGATGATATCAAATGATACTTGCATTATTTTGAGCCCCTTTTGGAAACTGTAAAATCTTAACACATCTTTAAAATGGTGAAAACTTTCTTTGTCAAAATACTTAAGTTGCAAAAATATATTCCTCTCGTAGGCATGGTTGATATTTTACCTGTAATATTTCATTCATTCATTCCAATCAGCATTTATTTATTGAGTACATGGTATGTATCCTGCATTATTTTTAGTACTGGGAATAAATCTGTGAACAAAATCAGTCGACTTTTAGCCTTCATGACACTTACATAGTATGGGGAGGTAGACAATAAGATTAATAAATACATGGTGTGTTTGATGATATTGATAAGGAGCTATAGAAGGAAAATAATTTGGGGGAAGAGGGTGGGTGTAGCTTTAGATTGGGAGCCTAGAAAAGGACTCACTGAAAATGTGACACTTGAGTAAAAACTAAAGGGTCTGGAAGAGTGAGCCATGCAGATACCCAAGGAAAGCAGACAAACAAATGCAAGACCCTGAGGTGGGTCTAACATACATAATATGTTAGAGCAGGGATTGGCAGACTAGGGACTGTAGGCCAAATCTGGCCTGCTAATCTTTGGTTAATTAGAATGTATTTATTCTTTTAGTATCTTACTGTCCATAGTTGCTTCATACTACAAAGGTAGAGTTGAGTAGTTGCTACACAGACTAAAATATTTACCGTCTGACCCTTTACAGAATAAATTTGTTGTCTCCTGTTTTATAGCAAGGTGAGTAATACAGCTGAAGCAGAATGAGTGAGGGGTAATTGTAATACAGGAGGAAGTGAGGTTAGGGAGGTCAGGCTATGGGAGATGGGGGAGAGGGGTGTGGAGGTTGTATAGGGCCTTGTGGTTTATTGAGAATGTTGTTTTTTAGTCTGAATAAAATGAGATCTCCTTGAAAAGATTTTATCCTGAATTCTCCTGAAATAATCCCCAAATATTCTTGTTTCTGTCTTTGGCCTTCTTTCTATTTGGCATAAGACAGCCACTGAGATCTCATTAAAACAAGTGTGATGAGGACAGTTTTTAAAGCCCTTTCTGAGTAGACTGGAAGAGATGAGATCCAAAACATAGGTGGAAGGATTGGCCTTAGCTTAAAATACCATCTCTGTTTTAACAGGAATAGGTTTGTAAGTCTGGTGATGAGAAGGAGCTTCTGCCCCACGGCTTCTGTTTTCTCTGTGAAATGAAGGACAGACTCATCTGAAAATGTCGACATAGCAGAGAGATTGCAAGTTTGAGGATAGTGAAAAACACTGAAATAGTTACTGCTAGAGAAGTAGGAAGGTTATTGGGCAGTGTCAGTGTCTCAGGGATAGCTGGTGACCATGAGTTTACTGTACTACCCATCTTATTCCTTTCTATATCCCCAGTAGCTGATCTAGCTCTCTGCTCAAGAAACATGAAATCATGACCTGAGCTGAAGTCAGATGCTTAACCTACTGAGCCATTCAGGCACCCCTCATATTTTCTTAATTTTTAATGAAATAGTTCAAATAAACAGAACATAGTATAAAACTTAGATATTGCTCGAATTTGTTTTGATTAAAAATGTTATAGAAACAATATTTCCCTTCATATTCCGTTCCATTCCTTCTCCTTCCTTTTTTGGGCATGGCCACAGACCTATAAATCATTCACATGTACATATTTATGATTTTGGTACATATGTATGTAGCCATATCAATATATAGCATAATTTTGTGCATTTTATAGCTTCTGCGAACAGTATCATATTACCTGTCCTTTTGCAGCTTGCTCTTTTCACTCATCATTCTATTTAGTAAGTGAGTGAGTGAGTGAGAGCCTATGTGCAAGTCGGGGAGGGGCAAAGAGAGAGAGAATCCCACCCAGGCGGAGCCTGATGCAGGGCTTGATACCACAAACCATGAGATTGTGACCTGAGCTGAAGTTGGACACTTAATCGTCTGTGCCATCCAAGTACCCCTGTTTCTTTTCTATTTTTGCTATATAGTGGTTATTCATTCTCCTATTTGAAGGATCTTTAGGTTATTTCAAATTTGCAGTTTTATAGCAGTGCTACAACAAATACTCATGTTTATTTTTCTGTATAGTGTACATAAGTATACTTTTCTATAAGCAGAATTATTCTATTATAAAGTGTATTTCTTGAAGCTTTAGAGTGGATATTTCTAGCTTGCTCTTTAAAGTGTTTGTGTTAATTTACCATAGGTATAAAAGATTTGAGCAGACTCTGAAACTACTATGCTATTTAAACAGTTCTCAAGTCTTGGCTTAAAGAGGAGGATTATAAAGAAATTAAGCCTCATCAGGGATTAGTTACCCCTTTATCACCCAACAGATGACAAGCCCAATATATATTAGATGGATATGGATAATTTTTGGTGAGTATGGAAAAGGAAAGGTAATAGAAAGCAAAAGTGAAAGGAAAATGTATCAGACATGATTGTGTTTGGCTATATGTTTGTTCAAACAGAGTTGGGTTTTTTTTTCTTATAATAAAAAGTCAGTAATCCAGGTCTGGTTAAGCCTAAACACCCTTCCTAGTCTGCCATCCTTAGTATGTGGCTTTGATTGCGCCCTCTCCAGGATTCTAGATAGAAAGGAGAAAGGGCAGAAGGCATAGTTCAGCTGAATCCTGTAAGTCTCACCCAGTAGACTTCCTCCTGCATCTCTTTGGTCAGAACTGGATCATATGTCTCCTAGCTATAAGGTATCTGAAGAGGCAAGCACCTTCTGAACGAAAACACAGTTTTGTTAGTAAGAAAGAAGAGGAAACAGGTAAAAGCATACCTTGGTAATACTGCAGGTTTGGTTCCAGACCACCCCAGTAAAGCAAATATCATAATAAAATGAATCAAAAGAATTTTTTGGTTTCCCAGCCCATATAAAAGTTATGTTTACACTATACTGTAGTCTTATTAAGTGTGCAGCAGCATTATATCTATAAAAACAATGTACCTACCTTAGTTCAAAAATACTTTATTGCTAAGAAATGCTAACCACCATCTGAGCTTTCAGTGAGTTGTAGTCTTTGTGCTGGTGAAGGGTCTTGTCTTGATGTTGATGGCTGTTGACTGATCAGGGTGGTGGTGCTGAAAGTTGGGATGACTGTGGCAGTTTCTTAGATGAGACAAGAATAAAGTTGGTCACATCAATTAACTCTTCTTTCATGAACAGTCTCTCTATAGCATGTGATGCTGTTTGATTGCCTTTTACCCACAGTAAATTTTTTTCAAAATTGGAGTCAATCCTCCCAAGCTCTGATACTGCTTTATCAGCTTTGTTTATGTAACATTCTGAATCCTTTGTATCATTTCGAAAATCTTCACAGCATCTTCACCAGGAGTAGATTCCATCTCAAGAAACCACTTTCTTTGCTCATCCATGAGAAGCTGCTTCTCATCTGTTCAAGTTTTAATATGAGGTTGTAGCAATTCAGTCCCATCTTTAGGCTCCACTTGTCATTCTAGTTCTCTTGCTCTTTCTACCGTGTATGCAGTTACTTCTTCCACAGAAGTCTTAAACCCCTCAGTCACTTATGAGGACTTGTTTATATTGACATTTTGACTTCTTCGCATGAGCCACAAATGTTTTTCATGGCATTTAGAATGGTGAATCCTTGCCAGAAGGTTTTCAGTTTTCTTTAATCAGTGTCTGCGGCCACTATAGCTTTATGCAATGTATTTCTTAAATAATAAGCCTTGAAAGTGAAAATGATAACTTGATCCCTAGGCTGCAGAATGGATGTGTGTCAGAAGGCATGAAAACAACATCTATCTTGTACGTCTCCATCAGTGCTCTTGGGTGACCAGGTGGACTGTCAGTGAGCAGTAATACTTTGAAAGGAATCTTTCTTTCCTTAACAGTTGGTCTCAGTAGTGGTCTTAAAGTATTCAGGAAACCATGTTGCAAGCCATGTGCTCTCATCCATGGAGTACCATTCCATGGAGCACAGGCAGAGTAGATTTAGCATAATTCTCAAGGGCCCTATGATTCTCAGAAGGGTAAATGAACAACTTAAAAGTCACCAATTGTGTTAGCCCCTAACAAGAGAGTCATCCTGTCCTTTGAAGCTTTGAAGCCTAGCATTGACTTCTCTCTAGCTATTAAAGTCCTACATGGCACCTTCTTCCATTCAGGCTTATTTTATCTGCATCGAAAATCTGTTGTTTGGTGTGGCCACCTTCATGAATTGTCTTAGCTATGTCCTTTGGATAACTGGCTATAGCTTCTGCATCAGCACTTACTGCTTCGCCTTGCATCTTTATGTTCTGTCTCCACGGCTTCTTTCCTTAAACCTCATGAACCAGCCTCTTCAAGAGCCTCTGCAGCTTCTTCACTTCTCTCAGCCTTCATAGAATTGAGGAGAGTTAGGCCTTACTGTGGTTAGACTTTGGATTAAGGGAATATTGTGGCTGGTTTGATCTTCTGTCCAGACCATTAAAACTTTCTCCATATCAGCAATGGGCTGTTTTCCTTTTTTATCATTTGTATGTTCTCTGGAGTGGCACTTTTAATTTCTTTCAAGGACTTTTCTTTTGTATTCACAAGTTGACCCACTGTTTGGTGTAAGAGACCTCGTTGTTGACCTGTCTCGGCTTTTGATGTGCCATACTCGCTAAGCTTAATCATTTCTAGCTTTTGATTTAATTTGAGAGATATGTGACTCTTTCTTTCACTGGAACACTTAAAGACCATTGTAAGGTTATTAGCTGGCCTAATTTCAGCATTGGTATGTCTCAGGAAATGGGATCGCCCAAAGAGAAGGAAAGAGAAGAAGAAATGGCCGTTTGGTAGAGTAGTCAGTTAAGTTCACTTATCAGTTAAGTTTGCCATCTTAAATGGGTGTGATTCATGGAGCCCCAAAGCAATTACAGTAGTAACATCAAATGAGCACTGATCACAGATCACTATAAAAAATATAATAATAATGAAATATTGTGAGATTTACCAAAATGTGACAGATACATGAAGTGAGCAAATGCTTTTGGAAAAATGGCACCAATAGACTTGCTCAAGGCAAGGTTGCCACAAACCTTCAATTTGAACAAAATGCAGTATCTGCAAAAGCACAATAAAGTGAAGCTCAATAGAAGGGATAGGTCTGTACTGGATAAATACTTAGCGATGTCCTTTATAGTTAACTTTTATAGAACACCCAATGTTCTATCCCATAGATTGTGGTTGGGATGTTTGGGAAAGCACACAATAGCTGATCAGTAAATATTTGTTGAGTAAATGAATGAATCACTTTAAAAACCTGCAATAGATAATACTTCTCTTGAATTAACTTGTTTGACAGTGTTGCTGCGGGATTGTGATTTTAAAGTGAGTTTTTCCCTAAGTTTTGTTTGTTTAAATTTTATGTCTCTGAAATTCATTTGCATCTCTTTAGAGTTTCTTTTTGAGAAAACTTTGGGAAAATGCTTATATAACTGAATGATCTTTTTACAGTTATGATTGTGCTTGGAGGTTCATATTCTGTCATGATTCTGTTTTCTCTGTGGTTTTAGGGACATATCCATGTAATCTAGGAGAGCTAGAGTAATCATTGTTTTCATGTCTGAAAAGAACTGAGCCAAACACAGAAATACTAAGAATTTAACATTTTGGGGTTAGGAGAAATATAAGCCAGTGAAGTGTAATTTTTCAGCTGCTTTATTTATAAATGAAGAAATGAGGATCAGAGTTTGTTTTGAGACATACACAAAATTTACCACCAAGTGAATTAGGATTCGTGAACCTGGGAGCCTTGAACTATTAGTGTTATTCTCTCAGTTTCTTCTGTCGTGTTGTTACCAAATTGGAATCATTTCAAATAATGGAGGAGATCTTTCTCCTTCACCATCCCCCCCAAAAAATACAGTGTCCTTTTACCTTGGGTCAGAGCCACAGTGAAATCCTGAGTTGTTTTCTGAACAAAAACATACAGAAGAATATTAGTTTGTGTTTAATAAACCCTTAGTGTTAAGTTGAAGTTTGTTTTTTTTTTTTAAGATTTTTTTTTTTTATGTTTATTTTTGAGAGAGAGCACACCTGGGAAGGGGCACAGAGATAGGGGACAGAGGACCCGAAGTGGGCTCTGCAGTGACAGCAGCAAGCCCAATATGGGGCTTGAACCCACAAACCACGAGATCATGACCTGAGCTGAAGTCGGGCACTCAACTGATTGAGCCACCTAGGGGCCCCAACTTGAAGTTATTTTTTAAAATTGTAATCAGTATTTTAATTGTCAACCAAAATGTTCATTTAATTAGATTTCCTGATATGCTAACCAATCTCAATGATCAGGAATTTACTAAGGCTACTTTATCAGTGGGAAGAAGACACACAAATTAGATCACTGTTGTCATGTCTTTAATTTCCTTAGTGGAATGCTTACATTAAATCAATGACAATGTAGAGGGGGAAGAGCAATACTGATACTCTATTCTCAGGTTCTGAATGTTTCTTGGTAGTTCTTGAGTGGTTTGTTTGTAACATGAATGAAGTAAAGGAAATAGTGATTTATAATTAAAATATTAACTCTTTTAAAGATACTGCATTCTTTTTTTAAAACACATGTCTTCATATCGCTTCTATGTATTCCATTTTATACCTATGAAGTACATTGTAATACTGGTTTATCAACTTGGCATAATGTGTGCAAAATCATCTATAAAAATTACTTTTCTGGGGCGCCTGAGCAGCTCAGTCGGTTAAGCATCTGACTCTTGGCTCAGCTCAGGTCATGATCTCGCGTTTCATGAAATCGAGCCCTGCATTGGGCTCTGCACTGAGTGTGGAGACTGCTTGGGATTCTCTCTCTTCCTCTCTGCTCCTTCCCTGCTCGCTCTCTCTCAAAAATAAGTAAATAAACATTACCAAAAAATTACTACTTTGCTAAAACTTCATTTAGAGCTAAGGTTTGTTTTGTTTTGTTTTGTTTTAGTTGTAAGGATAGTGTGAAATAATGGGAAGTGTAGGTAAAATTAGTACTTAATGAATTCTCTGAAAACACTCTGCTCAAATTCTCTGAGCACTGGTTTACATTGTGTGTGCAATCTCTGTAATCCCATTTAGAGGTTCTGCTCTTTACCAAATACGGTTTTTGCACTATTGAGTACTCCATAAAAGTTACAAATACATAGCCAATTAAGGTAAAAAGAGGAATTGATGATAAACATATATAGTTTATAACATATTAATTTCTGAAATGTTAACTAATGGCATTTGATAAAGTAAATTGTAATATAACCACATTGAGGAGTATTATATAATTAAGTCTGATTTCTGTAAAAGGCATTAAATATCATAAAGTGCTAATGTTTCAATGAAAAAATGAGGCAATGTGATCCCAACTTGGTCAAAAATACACAACACTGGAATGAAGTAACCTCAGATATTAATAGTGATTGCCTCTGGGGAATGAGTATTGTGGACATTTTTTTCTTTTTGTGGGCATATGTTTCATTTTCTGTACAGAATTGTGTTACTTTTATAATCTGTATGAAGCATAAAACAAACATTTTCCCACTGCCATGCTCATGTTACCTCTCTGAAATGAAGTCCTCACTGACTTGCAAGGAAGAACATTTGTCACTTTTTAAAACAAATATGGTCTTTTGGAAATGTTTTATGTAGTATTTTTAGTTCATATTTTTGAGCCATCACTTGAGCTTGAATAAATTATTTGAATTGTATAAACATTTTCATTCCATTGAGAACACTGAAGCTAAAAGTATAAAGCATAAACCTGAAGCTTTCTGAATAATTGTTTATTTTTATTTTTTCTTTTCATTTTTTTTTTTTTTAAGTTTACTTATTTATTGTGAGACGGAGCACAAACAGGGGAGGAGCAGAGGGGGAGGGAGAAGCCCAAGCAGACTCTGTGCAGCCAGGGCAGTGTAGAGCCCAGCACGGGGTTCGAACTCATAAAACTGTTGCGATCATAACCTGAGCCAAAATCAACTGGATGCCCAACCGACTGAGCCACCCAGGTGCCCCTCAGTAACTGTTTCTTAATATTTAGAAGTTGTGCTTCAGAGTTTGGTAATTTCCTTCACTGTCAGATTTGAGGTTTCTTGTTTTTGTTTCAGTTTTTGGTCAGATGTCCATTGACAAACCACCTCTTTTTAAGAGCAAAAATTGCAAGTGGGAATATATATTATATTTACCCTTTTATGTTTTATAATCTTGAATGCTTAGATTTATGTAAATCTTTTCCTGATTTTTAGAGGACCAGAAGGAAAATGAAAAGATGAAAAGTGAAGAGCAGCCAATAAATTCAGAAACCTGCTCTACACCCAGTGCTCTGGAAGAGGCTACTGTGAAAGTAGAAAAGGAGGATGAAAAGGAACTTGTGAAACTGCCCGTCATAGTCAAGCTAGAAAAACCTTTGCCAGAAAGTGAGGATAAAAGGATTATTAAAGAAGAAAGCGATTCCTTCAAGGAAAATGTCAAACCCACTAAAGTTGAAGTTAAGGAATTTAGAGCAGATCCGAAAGATATCAAAAGTAGCACGGAGAAGCTAGAGCCAGAGAGGCTAGAGTTCGGTGGCAGTGTCAGGTCTTCTCAAGAGATCACTGAGAAGTCGACTGAAGAAACCGAGAAACTTAAAAATGACCAGCAGGCCAAGATACCACTAAAAAAACGAGAAATTAAACTGAGTGATGATTTTGACAGTCCAATCAAAGGACCTTTGTGTAAATCCGTTACTCCAACAAAAGAGTTTTTGAAAGATGAAATAAAACAAGAGGAAGAGACTTGTAAAAGGATCTCCACAATCACTATTTTGGGTCATGAAGGGAAACAACTGGTAAATGGAGAAGTTAGTGATGAAAAGGTAACTCCAAATTTTAAAACAGAACAAATGGAGACAAAGTTTTATGATACAAAGGAAGATAGCTGTAGCCCCTCTAAAGACAGGAGCGTCATCATGGAGGGAAATGGAGCAGAGTCCTTAAATTCTGTCATAACGAATATGAAAATAGGTGATCTTGAGAAGGAAGTGGTCCCTGTAGGGAAAGATGCAGATAATTCAGTATCAGTCTTAGAGACCCAGAATCAAAAAGGACAGCTAGAGGAAACCGGTCCTCCAGAAATGGAAATCTCTCTTGAGACTTCTGAGATGGCAAAGGATCTCTCTTTGAAAACTGCTTTATCTGCCACTGAATCTTGTACCCTGAAGGTTGACGAGAAGTCTCCCAAAAGTAAAAAGGATAAGCGCCCACCAGTCCTAGAATGTCTTGAAAAGTTAGAGAAGTCCAAAAAAACTTTTCTTGATAAGGACACACAAAGATTGAGTCCAATACCAGAGGAGGTTCCGAAGTATACTCTAGAATCAGTAAAGTCAGTCTCTCCTGAGGCAGCGGAAACTTCTGCACCGTCTAACATGACTGACCACTGTGAGAAGTTAGCCTCAGAAAAAGAAGTGGTAGAATGTCAGAGTACAAGTTCCATTGAAGGTCATTCCCTGGAAAAAACAGACCCAGAAATTCTAAAAAAGGATTCTGAATCCACAAAGGTAGAAATGGATAATCTGGACAATGCCCAGACCTCTGGCACAGAGGATCCTTCTGAGACAAAGGGTTCTATGCAAAAAAGCAAATTTAAATATAAGTTGATTCCTGAGGAAGAAACCACTGCCTCAGAAAACACAGAGATAACCTCTGAAAGGCAGAAAGAGGGCATCAAATTAACAATTAGGATATCCAGTCGGAAGAAGAAGCCAGATTCTCCTCCCCAAATTCTAGAACCAGAAACCAAGCAAGAGAAGACAGAAAAGGAAGAAGAGAAAACAAACGTAGGTCGTACCTTGAGGCGGTCTCCAAGAATATCTAGACCCACAGCAAAAGTGGCTGAGATCAGAGATCAGAAAGCTGATAAAAAAAGAGGGGAAGGAGAAGATGAAGTGGAAGAAGAGTCAGCAGCTTCGCAGAAAGCAGACAAAAAAGAAAATTTGAAAAAAACAGAGAAGGATACAAATTCTAAAGTAAGCAAGGTAAAATTTCTCCTATTTCAAGTTTTAATTTTTATTAGAAATAATTGGGTCTAAGTGTAACTCTTGGTTTGGCTGAACAGAAGTCATTCAAAGAGAACTTTAAAAAAAAAAAGGTGTCTTTCTTCCTTTGTCTGTGTTGTCTTTTCTCAATAGTTGTCAACAGACATTAAATTTTCGGACTATACAATCTTGTCATCTTTTAAATTTTTTCTCTGTTACAGGCATTACGGGAATATATTTTCTATGTAAACTGTAGGTGATACCCAGCCTGTAGGATTGAAAACTGAAAATACCCCATACACACTGTTAATAGAAACACTTATAACATCTCTTTCCAGTTCTTTTTCCATACGTTCATTGGTATGTTCATAAATATTTACCCATTCACTGAAACAATAAATTAAATCGAATATGTTCATTTTTCTATGAATGTTTCACTTATCAGTGTGTCTCTGAACTCTTTCCATGTCTGTACATGTAGTCTACCTTTTGGTTATTGATGGCTACATAGTATTCCATAGTGTGGATGTACCTCAGTTTATTAACCACTCCCTTATTGATTGACATTTAGGTTGTTTCCAATTTTTCACTATTACAGGCAATGCTGCATTGAAGATCCTTTTGGACATAAGTGAGTATTTCTTTAGAATAGACTCCTAGAATTGGCATTGCTGGGTCAAGGGGCATGTGTATTTTAACTTTTGATAGCTATTGCCACACTGCCCTCCCCAAAAGGCCCCGTTCGTACACCCTCTCATTACTAAGTATGAGAGTGTCTATTTTCCCCCATTTTAATCATTAGTCTTAGAAGCCAGAATTCTGTTTCCTATAACTCTTCTTTTTAAGCCAGACCTTGACAAGTCTTTGACAAGTTTATAGGAGTTTGTTATAATTAAAAGTGCTACTTTTCTTTTTAATTTATTTAAGTGATCAGATTGTTCTTCATAGTAAGTGATCCTTTCTTCCCTAAAATACTGAAATTTTAATTCTTAAAAATAATTTCCCCTTCTGTTGTTAGAATTATTTTGGTCTTTGATGGGGACTTATACTATAGGAATGAACTGAAATATGAATTAAAAGACTGTGAAACCAGGGAGTAAAAAAGCAGTTTACAACATTATAAACTTATTCTCTGAATAATATATTTCAATATTTGTCAGGATTTTTATATGCAGTTCTGACCTATGAAAAATTTTGCATTCACCTCTAATATGGGAATTTAAATTTTTATGTTAACAATATGTGAGAATATAGTCAGTGCTCTATTATAAATAGAGCCTTTAAAATGTGCATGGCCTTTGACCCAGAATCCTTTTCAAGGAATTTATCCTAACCGCAGAGGTTTGTAAAAATTTACATTTAGAAGGACCCATTTTTTATGAAAGTGAAAAACTGGGAAACTACCTAAATGTCTGTCTAGTAAGAGATTAGATAAATACAGCTATGTGATGGCATATCATACAGTCATCTACAGTGATGTAAATAATATTTTTTCACTAGGGAAAATATTTAAAAGAGAGAATGTTAATTATAATCCCCTCCAACAAAAATAGAATAAATTATGAAAATATGTACCAAAATTTAATAGTAGGTAGATCTGTGATAAGGATATAATAATTTTCATTTTCTTCTTATATATTGACTAAACATGGACATATAATCAGAAGTTTGTTTTTTAACGTTCTCATTATACCAAATTATCCCAATTTTTAATTTTATACAAGGTAAAACCCAAAGGCAAAGTTCGATGGACTGGTTCTCGAACACGTGGCAGGTGGAAATATTCTAGCAATGATGAAAGTGAAGGGTCGGACAGTGAAAAATCATCTGCAGCTTCAGAAGAAGAGGAAGAAAAAGAAAGCGAAGAAGCCATCCTAGCAGATGATGATGAACCGTGCAAAAAATGTGGCCTTCCAAACCATCCTGAACTAGTATGTACCTGATCTAAATGGACAGTCTTCATCTTACTGGCATGTTGTGGTTACCCAAAGGCAGTCTAACTCTTCTAGGTTTGATCATGATTTGAAATTTGTTTATTGCTGCGCAACTTATGTGTACAAAATAATCTTTGTTTCTCAAATAATAACCCAATTCTGCTTTCATTCTACTTGGTTTATATATTGCTGTTTCCTCTACTTAAGGATACACTCTTAACCTCTTCTCACAATCAGTGAATTAGTCAAATATTTTTATTCTTTTTCTTTAAATGTTTCTTCTTTCCCTTTCAGTTAATTCATAATGATATTTCTGAAGTGCCAACTTTAAAGAAGGCCTAATGGCCTTATTGCCTTCTGTGGAAACATTTAAGTCAAGTAGTAACCTAGTAGGGCTTTACACTTTGGGAAATAGGCAGTCTTAAAGAAAAAAAAAAAAACAGTTAAGAAGATAAATTATAGACCATATATATTCAGAAGAATAGTGAGATTTACATGGTACTTTCTTACCCAGGAAGTTCTTCAAAGATAGCCTAAATCAGGAAAACCAGTTCCTAACCTGTTTATATATTTTTTGCGGTTCATAAGTGCTTTCTAGAGAGCCTGTTGAAGAAACACTCTTGTAAATGAATGCCCAATTCTATACAACCAGCCCCCCTTTTTTTTTTTAATAGATCTGACTTGAGAGGCAATTTCCAACTACTAAGTAGAAAGGAAAGCAAAGAAAGATGGTTCCACGTAGGTAGAATTTTGTTTAGCAGAAACTTTTTAGAATCCATTAAAGTTTGGAAAATTCATCTGAGGTAGTTCTCCAAGACTCTTTTTCCTAGAAAGCTCTGTGGGGTAATGGGAAAAGCATTGGAGCAGGACACACTTGGATGGAGGTCCTGCTTTCACCCCTTATTAGGTTCTCTAGTTTGTATCTTAATTTCTCTGTTATAAAATGAAAATAATACCACATACTTCTTTTGAGGGCTGTTTTTAGTAAGTTATGTAAAGTTGACCTACCACAATTCCTGACCTCTAGTATGTGCTAGTTTAAAGTTATTTGTGGTTTACTTGTTCTTTTCTTCCTTGATGTTAAAATCATACCTGGATATTAAATGTATCAATAATGTTTATCATATCCCCGCAGTTTCAGAGAATTCAAGTAAAAGATAAAACTTAGAACCAGAGAATGACTTTAGCTCTGAGAAGAATATATGTTGAAATTTTGCTGAAAAGACCCTTCCAAGAATTTTTATGATCATCAGGCTGTGAAAATTAGGTCAAGATTTTTGTGTGAGGCCAAGAAGAGGTTTGCGATAGTGGTTTTTTTCTGCTCTCCAAATGAAAAACTAACACGTGTGTTCTTTCCTGGCCATTTCTATATCTTTTTAAAATAAGAGAGTGCACTTTAACTGAGGCAGCAATAGATATCAACAACAAAAGGGGTGTGAGGAAATGAGACGTAAAATGAGGTGAGCAGAGATGATGATACTGAGGAGATGGAGAAGTTGCACCCTCCTTGGAATACACACAGGACTTTCATTTATTTCGTTATTTTAACGACTGCTCTGAAAATCCCGTTGCTGGTTACTGTGCTAAAAAGGAATGACATTGGAAACTGAAGATCCAAATGTGGATTTCTTGTGCCCAGTGTTTAAGAATAATCATCAAATCAAAATGTCAAGCAACTACTATATGTTATGTGGTAGGGAAATGATTCTGAATTAGAAAGACATGGTCCCTGTCCTCACTGAGCTTACAGCAGAAAAATAAATTCATTTATAAGTATAGAACTCTATGGGGGTGTTCCAGATGTTTTAGTCAAAGTAAATGCATTGTTGCCTGAGGCTTGGAAACCTTACCTAGTAGTTTTTTTAATGGAATTTTATATTTATTGCAGAATAGAGACAAACATCATTTTTAAAAAGTTGCATTCCAAAAGTTTACTTTTAATTTTGTTATTTAAAATTTAGATTATGTTTTATCTTGGAAACAATGTGATAAATGAAATCAGGTGCCCAGGTTAGTCCACATATGCCTGTGTGATCAGTCAGTCATATAACTCAAGTGTAACACTAACATGACTTAGTATGGAATTCTGGGTATTGGCAGCAAATGGTGATGATGCATTGTATGGAGAAAGGGAAAGATAGTTTTTCACTTCTAAATCGTTGCACATGGATGCACATCCCACCACCCTCCTCTACCCTCCATGGTTCGTGTGAGCAGTTTAGAAACTGCTTTACGTATATACTACAGTTGAACACATAAATGAAGTATAGAGAATTGGAGCCAGCTTTCGCAGTGTCAGAGAAAAGAAGTTAAGAGATAAGCAAGCACAAAGGCTAGAATGAGCCCTGTGGTGCTGGATACTAGTATGAACTGATGTTTGTTTATTTTAATATAGATACCTGTATATGCATAGGTTGCTATACATACGTCTGCTTCCTAGCTCTGTCCTCTGAGAGAGCTTAGAAGTGGTCATACCTAGTATCATAGCATTCAGTACCTAGATGGTGGTTTCTAAATACCATTCTCCAATCATGGAACCAGGGCTTCTAGGAGAAATGGCTAGTTCAAAGGCTTGGGCAGGGAAAATACAAGATGTGCCTGGAGCATCCTGTCCTGAAGTGTCAGAGAGTAAAAAAGTGCTTTCAAAGAAAAGATGCAAATGAGTCTTAAGGACACAGGAGCCTACCTGGAAAAACTCCCAGTGTGTCTGTGGCTGGGGCAACTTGAACAATAAATTAATAGTTTAGATTCTAGCCTAAAGAAAATAAATCTTCATTAGTTAATCCTAATATAAAGAAGTGATTGAAAAACAAATAAATGGAAGGAGAAGGGCATATTTTCTTCACAGAATTTCAAATAGTAGAAGGCATGGAAATAGCGAATCATCATTAGAACACCACCGTAACAGCTGTTGTAAGCAATAATTGTAGCACTGATGAGTGCTAAAATTAGTGGGTGAAATTTATTAATTACTGTGGTTGATTTTAGCTTATATCTCCAAATTCTTTGATACTCCTCCCTCTAGAAAGTGGAGCTTAATTCTCCTCCCCTTGAATGTGGGCTGGACTTGTCCTTTCTAATGAGAATAGGTATGGAAAGTGAAAAGTAGTAACTTAAAGTGATGAAAACCAACAGATACTATCATAATCAAGTAATCAAGGTTAATATTACTACTAATAAGTCATAGTGGTGTCATGTACTCCCAGATATGATGCTGTGAGCAGGGCACTTCACCTCTGTTGAATTCTTCTCCAAAACACATAACCTGAGTCTAATCAAGAGAAGACCTCAGACAAACCCAAAATGAGGGGCAGTCTACATAATATCTGACTAGTACTCTTCAAAATTGTCAAAGTCATGGAAAACAGAAAGACCAAGTTATTACAGATCAGAGGAGATTGAGAAAACATGGTTAAATGGGATATAATATCCTGGATTTTTCTGGAATCAGAAAAAGGACATTAGTGGAAAAGCTGGTGAAATCTGAATATGGTCTGTTGGTTACTTAAGAGTAATGTACTGATGTTAATTTCTTAATTTTGATAAATGTCCCATGGTTATGTAAGATGTTAACATGAATGGAAGCAGGATAAAAGATTTATGAAAACCCTACTGTCTTTGCAACTCTTCTGTAAATCTAAAATTATTTAAAAATAAGGTTTTTTTAAGTTAAACATTCCTGAGTGTACGTTTTAAGTTTTAGAGAATTGGTCATCTTAAACTCCGATAACATAAAGTGACAACTTAAGGCTAATTATTAGCCTTTGTTTGCGAACATGGTGGCCCTTAAGTATAGCTTCATTCCTTATACCTTCATCCCTTTCTTATTTGAATTGACATGATAAAAAGAATCATGAATGTTTCTTACAGACCAGCAATTGAAATGCTATTTAAAGTGGGATTTATGTGTATTTTTAAAATCTTCTGTGTGGTAGGGAAGTTTATGATCCTTGAGCTATAAAACTCTATTATAAAAAGAATATATTGTTTATAGCCCTTGAGGAACGCTAAAAAAGGATTATAACTCTAGTTCAGAAGAATTTGTAATTTTTCACCAAATTTTGCAGGTCAGCGTTTTGTAAATGATTTTATTTTACTTTTTTAAAAACTGACATGTTAGGTCCCTCATTACAGAGTTTTTTAGTTTTAGGCAAATAAAGATATTTTGATATAGCATATTTCTTAGTACAGTTCTAAAAAATATTGAAATGTCTTTAACTTCAGAATCACTGAATTCTAGTTACAGTTAGGTTGACATTAACCTGTGGTTTATTTCAGATTCTTCTGTGTGACTCTTGTGACAGTGGATACCACACTGCCTGCCTTCGCCCTCCTCTGATGATCATCCCAGATGGAGAATGGTTCTGCCCGCCTTGCCAACATGTATGACCCAGCATAGCTTTGTTTGTAGTCTTCAGTTTTATAGTCCAATTAATGAGACTTCTTGACAGCCACTAAACATTTTTAATCTTCGAAGCAATTTCTAAATATTATTTATCTTTTGTTTGAAGTTCTGTGAATTTTGAGACTTGGAAAACTACCTTTTATTAATATCTTTTAAACCTTTTTTTTTTTTTTTTTTTTTTTTTTTTTTACTCCCAGAGCATTTATTTCTCAAGGACCTCTAATTTTTATAAAATTCTAATCTCTAATTTTTTTCACACTTGTTAACAGGCAAAAATGGCCCCAAATTAAAATGATTTGTGAGGACAGAAATAAGTTTCTTCCTGTTCTTGTTTCATCCTCTTTTCCATTTCTACCTACCTCCTTCTTGTCAGTTTTATGGATGGTATTATGAATTATGTAGCACTATGATGCTACTATGAATAGAAACATGGATTATATTTCTCTTCTATCTTGACTCAGGTAAATTTCTTTTGAAAGCTGAAGAATAGGTTCTTTTTATGCCACCATACCCAAGGGGTCTCTCTCTTACAAGTCCAGTCTCATTTCACTTTAGAAATGATGGGCATTATCGCATTTCCCAGTAAAGTGGACTTCCTTGGCTTAACATAGCTTTATCAGTTACGTTCTTCAGCTCTTTTTTGACCCAGTAACCATGTGGCATGGTTTTGTAATTTTTTGACATCCGCTTTGAAAAATAGTGATTGGCACCATTATATTATATTTTATGTAGAACTTTCTCCCTTAAAAATGTTTGTGGGGTTTTTAAAACGTTTTTATCACTATCATGTAAGCATGTGGAGCCAAATGCTATTTTAAACATTCATTACTACCAGCTAGATAGGCATAGGATGTATTTCTTGATGAGGCTATAAGTTTCCCTAACATGTGCATTACTTCAGAGATAACTGTGCCCATCTTTAGTTCAGTGGAGGCCAGGGCACCTCTTGATTTAATTAAACAGAAGGAGCATCTCAGTGTTTCCTTACTCTGTGGCCCCTTATCGACTCTCATAATAGCACAGTATCCATGACCTAACTAAAATTCAAGGGATAAATGATTGTGGAAAGGTGTTAAAAATGACATTCCTGGGGACTCCTGGCTGGCTTAGTTGGTAGAGCATATGACCCTTGATCATGAGTTCAAGCTTCGCATTGGGCATAGAGCTTACTTTAAAAATAATAATTATAGTAACACTTATGTTTTGCTCTTCCAGAAACTACTGTGTGAGAAATTAGAAGAACAGTTGCAGGATTTGGATGTGGCCTTAAAGAAGAAGGAGCGTGCTGAACGCAGGTATTGTGAAATGTGTGTTAATGTTTTACTTGGGAATTTGGTAGCAAAATTGTCTTCCAGCACAGGTTAATATATCTTTCTAAAGCAGGAATTGGCAAACTGTGACCTGTAGGTCAAATTTGGCGTGCTTCTTGTTTTTATACTGCCTACTAAGTATTTTATTTTTCATTTTTAAATGATTGGGAAAAAAATCAAAACAAGAATCTTATTTCATGACACATGAAAATGATATAGTCTGAATTCATGGTCCAGAAAAAAAGTGTTATTGGAACACAGCCATGTTCATTTGTTTATATATTGCCTGTTGCTGCTTTTGCACTACAGCAGCACAGTTAACTAGTTGCAACAGAGACCATATGACCTGCCACGCCTAATTTATTATCTGTCCTTTTACAGGAAAAGTTTGCCCACTCTTGATCTAAAACATTTATCAAAACCTACTCTGAATAAATATTGGCCCAATTATTGTGGAGGATATGTACCTTACTCAGTATGTAGTGAGTACAAGAAGATTCTAAGAACTGGTCTAGTTACCCATGTCATCTCTTTGGTGGGCGGAATTAATACCGGTGAGATAAAGAGCATTTAAATGCTGAACTATGTCATAAGAGTCATAACTTACAGTCATAAGAAATGCCTCCCTTTTCGATATACCACTGCAATGTCGTCTTAAAGCAGTTGGAGAATGCTTCTTGGAGGAGGTAAGAATGGAGTTGAACCCAATCTTTAAAAGGGGGCTCAAAATCAAGACAGTAAGTTTATGTTTATTTATATTTATGTGTACCTTCTTTGATTAATCTATTGCTAAACAGTTTTTCATGCCTACTGTGTACCAAACTGAAGAGAAAAGGTGAGTGAGCCAAAACTGTCTTTAGATGGAGCTCAGCTCTGTCAGAATACAGACATTGGAGCCAGTGATACAGTAAAATAGATTAAGGTATATTCAGAGCAATACAAGAACACTGTAGAGGGGCATTTTAGTTGGGTTAGGGATTTGGGTTATCGGGCAAGTCCTTGGAAGGTAACTTAGGGTTGGATATGCAGAGAAAGGTATTTCAGGCAAAGAACCAAATGCAAGCAAGGACAAAGTGTGAACATGAGAGTGGGAGAGTGGTAGGAGATGAAGCTATAAAAGTGGGTTGAGGCTGAACTGTGAACTGTTTGGCCTATTTGAGTAGGGAATTTGAATTCTTCCTTATAGGTGGTAAGAAAGCCATCAAAGGAGAGATAAGTATGATCAGATTTTTGTTTCAGAAAAAATGCCCTGGTAACACTAAGAAGAAGGAATTAAAGTCCATACTGTTGCAGTAGAGACTAGGAGAGCCAGTGCGGCCTGAACTGGGGCATTCATTATGCAAGAAAGTGGGTGTGTTAAAGAGAATCTTCCGAAAATTAAGCAGTAGGATTTGATTCCCATTTGTACTTAGTATGAGAAAATCTAAGCAATGTCTCCTGGTTGGTCTTAATACCTTCATTTGCTGCTGCTGTAACTTTTACCTGCTATCTCACAGTCGTCCCCCCTTTATACCAAAGCTTGCTTTATAAAGGCAGTCAGCTAGCTCATTTGGTAATCCACAGACTTTACTCTGCAAACTGTGCACTCTGTGCGTTCAGCCTCTAGATCCTGTTTTTGTCCTTACTAGTCAGCTTGAGCTCTCTGGTTTATAATGGATGCTACTTGGTTTAAAGACAAAGTTAGTCTCTAAAGTTAACTAGGAGATTAAAGTACCTCATTGTTTAAAATCAGTTTTCTAAATGCCTTTGTATTTAGAAACTGGGTAATAGTCCTATATATAATTATTAGGACTCTTTTGATATTCAGAGTTGTCCCTGTTTTTATTTTTGACACTGGAAAAAAATCTAACTTAAGGATGCTTCAAATTAAATCATAATAAAAATTAGGCATTTTCTTTATTCTTTTTGAAATCTGCCTGCCCTGCTGAGAAATGAGCAGTTTTCTCATGTCCTGAAGCTGATTTGACTCAGCAATGCAGATAATTAATAGGTTCAGACCTTAAGGGCTTGGAAAAAAATATATTCTCTAAACATCAAGTCTGTAAACCACCTAAGAATTTGTCTGATACTCAGATTAATTATATCTGCTTGTTTTTTTGGAGACTTATGATGCTTATGCCTTTTATATTTGGAAAGACAGGTTAAATATTTTGGACTGTTGCCTCATATACTATAAAGTATACTGTTGCAATTAAGGAATATTTAAAAATTTTAAATTTTAGAAATTTATGTTCAAATATGCCACAGTATTTGTTCACACTAGCGGTCTCTCATTTACAAACTCATTTGCTTTCTCTTCTACCTTTGATAGTCCTCTTTACTTAAATGTCATCCTTTAAGAGGACATCTATAATTGTGGCTTTGGATCACACACTAAATCCTTTTTGAGATTGGATCACAGAAAGGAGTGCCAAGTTGTTACAAGGAGACCAGTCTGGCACAAAGCCAGTTAACTGAATTAATTGCTGTTATTTTTTAATTCTCCCTAATAATCTGGGTAAAAAAGTTTTCCTTATAGCTCCTAATGTACATGCTTCCTGATGTATATGAATCTTAGGGGCTCTAAACAGCAAAATATTTATATTTCTAAAGTAACTAATATATTAAGTATAAATTCCATGTGACTTCATCTGTTTTTAAAAATGAGCATTTTTATTCATCCTTTTTAAAATGTGTGAAATAATTTCTAGAAACTTCGAGCCTAGCACAAGGGCATCTTTCCCCTTGTTCATTCATTTATTCAACATTTAGTGAGCACTTACTTTATGCCAGGCAATGTAATCAACATGAAGTATATTTTGTGGCCTTTATCTTAAAGGGCTCTAAAGTATGGTGAAAAAGATGGATTTGTCAGTGAGTAATTAGTGATTAGCTAGCGGCTGTCTACAGAGCTGGAGCTGTGATGCTCCGTGAAATTTGATGTTTCTCAGAAGTTCCTCCAACTGGTTTGTAAACATCCCTTCCAGACCTTGGTGCCAGAAATTATTTGGGAATTCAAATAGCTCTGTACTTTCAGAGTACTTTTACTAGTGTTCACTAGCAAGAGAGTTGGATTTAATCAGGGTTGGAATTTTCCAGGTAATGTAACAGAGGGAAGGAGAGAAAGAGACAAGGAATTTGAAAGTGTATGCAAAGGAGTATTTATATTGATGGACCGTGGAGTCTAAGCCAGGTAAGAGGGAAAGTAAGGACATAAGGGAGTCATGGACAGTGAAAAGACGCTAGGGTCAATGTATAGACGTCCCACTGAAGTCAGGGAATTGTTGAAATCAGTGTACCAGAGGGAGTGAGCGGGAAAGGGAGCCAGTAGAAGTCAGATAATAGATTCCCTGAACCTGAAATTTTAGGAGGGGTGTGGTTATTTGTAATGATGAGGCCTGGGCCCAATATGATCTTTGAGCTAGGTGGTGGTGAGATGGAATGGAAGATGTATCTTTCTGTAAGACTAATGAGCAAGAGAATGCTGTGATGAGAAATCATACCTACCTTCAAAATCCTACTCATTAACACCTATTTAAAGCCTCAACTTCCTCAGCTCTTCAAACAAGTTATTCTTTTTTCATGTTTCCATTATACCTATTAGTAATGAGCTACAGTCAGTTGTTAAATAATTGTGAGGACAAGAACCATGTATTATTTACCTTTAGGATTCCCAAGCCTGGAACAAATCGTTACCTAATATGGTGGATGTGAACTAAATGTTTTTCAGCTGGGTTGAGGAGATAATAATAATTCAGTGAAAGTAGATTTTTAGGTATAAAAGAGGAAACTGCTACAACAGTAAACTTGGTCAGTTTAAGGACGGATAAAGGTTGAACATATTTAGTATAAAAGAGGAAACTGATAAAATAGTAAACTTGGTTAGTTTAAGGACAGATATGTGTTGAACATATTTAGTACAGAGAACTCAAGTTCTGACTTACCCATGAAGCCTTCCCTGTTAATTTCAGCTAGTATTGTTCTTGCCTTTCCTAGTTTTTAATTCATTAACTGTACTATTTTTTATTAGGTTTTGATTAAAATAACTTTATCATTTTCTTACCTGCCAATTTTACTGAATGGCTTTATAACCCATCTCAAAAAGACTGTAAGATTCTTGTTACCAGAGCCAAGAGGGCAATATAAGCTGTGTTCTAAAGGACCCAGGTGACTGGATGATTAATACCCTTCTATAAGGGACATCGTCACAAATAAAAGGAGGAGGAGTGGTCACTATTTTCTTTCAGTTCAACATACATATAACACCTCATCTGTTCTTGGTGAATTGAATTAACTTCGAGAGAACCAATTTGTTATGTAAAATTTGTTGAGTTAAAATCAACAAAGGTTTGTTTCTTTGAAAAGAAACTATGGAGATCTCGTTAGTGTTCTAAATCCACATTTTCTGGAGAAGTGTTAACTGGCTCTAAAAATAATCTTCATTGGAGCAAGTAGGGTGCAGAGCCATGTGGCTGTATTGCCTTTTTTCCTCCTCTTTAAAAGATTGGTCTTGGTATCATTCACTTGGACCTTGACATGGTTCTATTGTATAGAATTCTTTATATATATATATGTGTATATATATATATACACACTGTATTTATTACCATGAGATGATAGCTGTATATACACATATATGAAAACTTCCAGCATAACAAAGATCTAGTTTGTCCAGTGTTGACTGTCTAATACTTTATCAGTGAGTCTCTTCATGAAATTTCCTTGTCTATTTCAGTTTGCAGGTTTTATTTTATCAGTATAATTACTTATAAGGCTACAATTTTCAGCTACATCTTTTTACAATTTTTACCATTAGAAAGTTGTGTGCCTCCCACAGATAGCAATACGATAAGTTTTATAGACAGTAGCTAACGTCTGTGACCTAGCCTCTGCTATTACCATGAAATCAAAATTTTAGTAGTCTGTGTTAATAATGTTTTCCTAACAATTTTATTTTTAGCAAATCTCATTTTGCATGCATTTTTGTTTTTCATTTAAAGGAAAGAACGTTTGGTGTATGTGGGTATCAGTATTGAGAACATCATTCCTCCACAAGTAAGTTTCCGGTTTGCGGTATTTTTTAAAGAAGAGACTACCATAATTGTTCTAAAATTAACCCACTGTGTGTAATGTGAGTAGTTTTAAATGTATAGTGTACCTATCTTATTAAAAATAAAATTTAAGACCTTAATTCACCTGTATTTTCCTTCATGATAAAAATTACATATATACTGGGATGCCTGGATGGCTCATTCAGTAGAGGGGGTGACTCTGGATCCTCAGGGTCGTGAGTTTGACCCCTATGATGGGTGTAGAGTTTACTTAAATACTACTACTACTACAATTAAATATATACTGATAGCTCCAAAATGTAATACCATCCAAATCAGATTTATATAACTCACCCCAGTAGGCTCTATATTCTCCTTTCCTCCTGTTTTTTTTTTAAAGCCCTGTGTTGGGTAATTTGTTTTTAGCTTCTTTATGTGTTATTTATATAAAGTGACAAAAGAATAGTTCAGGGTTTTTAATTCTGTGCTTTAGGGGTTGGTTATTAGAAACTTCAATATTTGTTCTTAACCGATGGTTTCTTTGGAGGGTTATTGTTTTGCATTTATTAGTCTAATTTATAATTACGGATGTCTCATGAGTGAAAGTACATGTAACATGGTTTTCATTTCAAATGAAGAAATGTTCTTAATTTCATACATTATTTAGTTTGGGCTTAATTAAATCACACACTTAAGTAAGTGGTCTGGGTTAGTTACTGTCCTTCAGCACCATGCTTCTTTTTTTTATAAATCCATTATTTTGTTGATTCAGCATACTTAGTGAATATCTTACATGTGTTAAATTATTGGTTAAAAAATTATCATTGGAGGGCAGCCTTGATGACTCAGTTGGTTGAGCATCCAACTTCAGCTCACATCGTGATCTCACAGTTGGTGAGTTTTAGGCCCCACATCAGGCTCACTGCTATCAGCACAGAGCCTGCTCCAGATCCTCTGTCCTCCCTCCCCCCCCCTCTTTCCCTCCCCTGCTCTCCCTCTCTCTCTCTCTCTCTCTGTCTCAAAAATAAATAAACATTAAAAAATTTATCAGTGGGGAAACTTCATCATGGTTGTTTTAAAGGAGGTAATTGTAAAATCACAGAAACATAAGAATTTTAATACAGAAGTGCTTCAGCCTTTGATCACCAATATTCTTTTTAATCTCTCTACTTAGCGTTTCTGTGTGTATTCAGTTTTGGGCAGGGGATCACCTCATTTTTTCATATCTTTTACATGTGCTGCCTAAACAGACATTAGAAAACTATTAATTTCAAGTAACTTTCTGTCCTAATAACCTACATATTTATTATCATATTTTTAAACCAGGAGCCAGATTTTTCTGAAGATCATGAAGAAAAGAAAAAAGATTCAAAAAAATCCAAAGCAAACTTGCTTGAAAGGCGGTCAACAAGAACACGGAAATGTATAAGTTATAGGTATGAAATATGTGGAAATGGTTATAATGAAAAAGTGTAAAATGTTTTTTAAATTATACAACATGGCCCAAAAGTATCTGCTTTTCCCCATCATAATGGTCATTAGTAGTTGTGTGTATGTTACTTACTATCTTTAGAATCATACAGCTTTAGAGCAGCCAGCATGATCTTTTCAAAATGTAAATTTGCTCATGTCATCCTCTTCTGCTTTGTCAGATTTCTATAGCTCTTGGAGTAAGGACTGATGCCTTTACAAGGCCCCTAAAGGCACTGCATAGCCCACTCTGTGCTTAGCTTTTTGGTTCCATCTCATCCACATTTTTCCTTACTCTGTCAATATCAGCCACAGTCTTCTTTCAGCTCCTTTGCATATGCTATTTATTGTACCTAAGACCTCCCTCCTGTTTTTGCTTGTTAACCCTCTCTTAATCAAATCTATTATATCCCCTCATAGCAACCAGTTCTTCTGTTGAAAGCACTTATGATGATTGTAATGATTGTGATTTTAATTATTGAATTAATATTTCTCTCCCCCATTGGACTATTGTTAGCATGAAGGTAAGGACCAATGTCTGTTTCACACATGCTTCTGCCTTTTACAGCTGGCATAGTGCCCCGAGTAGTAAGTGTTCCATAAATGCCTGTTGAAAGAATCAGTAAATATAATTTGGTTTACTGTCTGCCACCAGAAATATCAGAGAGGAAAGGAGGGAGACAGAGAGAGTTTTCCAAGGTCACTCTGTTAGTAGCTAAACCTACACTAAAATGTTGTCTTCTAAATGTCTGCTAGTCTAGTGTTCTTTCCACTTGTCTCACTAAAATAGTAAGTAAGTTATATTCTAATTATTGTAGATCATTGTCTGACCTCTGGTTTCCTTAGATAACACCAAAAGAGTCTTTAACTTGAATAACTGGAGGTGAAAAACAAAATTGATTTCATGGAAGTTTGAGCTCGCTTCTTGTTTATGAACTTTTTCATCAGTGATCATGGAAGAGTTCCCATGTATTGTCTGCTGCTGTTGTTAATTGTTAAAGCTGTAAAATGCAGTGCAATCAGTAAATGTAAAATCCTTAATACATATGAGAATGGTACCCATCTTATTCTTTAAAAAACAAAAGCTTTGAAAAATAAAAAACACCATTTTATATGAAATCATTATAACTAATGAAATCAAAGTCTACTGATGGGAAGGGCAAGCATAAAGTCAAGTTCTGCTGTAATCCAACATATGTTTTCCTAAAAATTATCATCCTGTGCAAAAACACAATAAAAACCATAGGGATTATAGGAAATATGGAGGTAGGGCCACACTCAAAAATTTCAGTAGTGACACTTTTTTTTAAAGATGTGACTCTAATAAAAATGCAGTACCATTTGGCAGATGTTAAATGGTTAAGAACTAATATAAATACTGCACTAAATATGACATTTTATGCTGAAAAAGCCCTGGTTTGTCTGTGGAAGTGATTGAGATGGGTTGCAGTTTGTAAATTATTATGTGGTGGTAGAAGGAGAGTTCTTTGAAATCAGCCAGAAAGTTGTAACACCAGACGCAGCTGGCTATAACTTATAACACACATGATGAGCTGAGGTTGCTGGTGGATATTTGAGGGGGGTGTGTGTGTTGTGTGTTGTGTATGCCTGTGTGGCTAGGTGCACTTTTCTACATTTACCTAGTGTTTATCACAAATAAAATTACTTACAGGTATAAAATACACATTATGCTTGAATTGTTTCCTAATATATCAGTCATGTTATAACAATTTACATTTTCAGAACAAGCCTTCTAGCAGGACTATATTATCTTTCAGCCTTGATGTTGCTAAAGGAAGCAGGGATTTACTCTTAGTATTGTGTCTTGGATATACACCCAGAAGTGAGATTGCTGGATAATCATATGGTAGTTCTCTTTTTGTTTTATTGGGGAACTTCTGTGATGTTTTCCATGGCAGCTGCGCCATTTTGCATTGCCACCAGCAGTGTATAGTGTTTCCAGGTTTTCCACATCCTTGCCAACAGTTGTTGGCTTTGGGTTTTTTGTTTGTTTGTTGTTTTTGTTTTTGCTGGTGACTGTCCTAGCAGATGTGAGGCAGTATCTCATGATTTTGCTTTGCATTTTCCTAATGGTCGTTGGTGATCATCCTTTCATGTGCTTGGTAGGTGTTTGTATATCTCTTGTTATTTTTTACTTATTATTTCTGCTTCTTGGTACTTTTTAAAGAAATTTAACTGAGATGTATTAAGAGAGTCCTTCATATGCTTTCTCTTAATTTTAAGTTTTATTCTTCATATTTAAGCTCTAAATACACCTAGAATTTAATTTGTACATGGCACACAATGGGATTATTGTTAGTATAAAATGTAAAGCACTTAGTAAAGTATTACCACAGAAAGAAGACAAAAAAGAATTTCATCACTATTATCATTTCATAATTATTTATCGGATTTTTATTGCTTCTAACAGAGAGGATAACATAAGAGTTGACTATAGGGAGCATTGGATTGGGGTACAGAAGGCTAAGACTATAGTTTCACTGTACCATGTATTACCCATGTAACTTGGAATGGTCCAGTTCTCTAGGTCTTGGTTGATGGCGGATTAATGCAGATGATCCCTTCAGCTCTAAAATTGTATGACAGTAATATAGAAACTTATGATAAACTATATTCTTCAGCATAAAATGTATTATGTGATTCATTTAGTTCCCAAAAAGGTTTAAGGAAGGCATATAATCTTAGTGTAAGGAACAACTTTTTAAATATAGCACCAAACATAGAAACAATAATGGAAAGGATATTTGATTACATGAAAGTTAAGAAAGACTCAGACAAAAGCATTTACTTCTAAAATATTTTCTTCTACTTTTTTAATTTTTAATGTTTCGTTTTTTTATTTAAATTCCAGTCAGTTAACATATAGTGTAATAATAGTTTCAGGAGTAGAATTTAGTGATTCATCACTTACATATAACACCCAGTACTCATCACAACAAGTGCTCTCCTTGGTACCTCATCACCCATTTAACCCACCATCCTCCCTTGCACCTCCCCTCCAGCAACCCTCAGTTTGTTCTCTAGAGTTAAGAGTCTCTTTTATGGTTTTCCTTGCTCTTCTTTTTGTTTGTTTTCTTCCTTCCCCTATGTTCATCTGTTTTGTTTAGAAAGTATTTTCTTGCAAAGAAATTTTGCAGAGGAGTTAGAATTCAAAAGAGATGCCTTATGAATTTTAAAAATTACAGTGAGTATAA
Source organism: Acinonyx jubatus (assembly GCF_027475565.1). Classification (NCBI taxonomy): domain Eukaryota; kingdom Metazoa; phylum Chordata; class Mammalia; order Carnivora; family Felidae; genus Acinonyx; species Acinonyx jubatus. The sequence continues at coordinate 59,538,311 of NC_069390.1, read as the reverse complement.
TTTTTTTTCATGGTGGAAATACAATAGCTTTTTACATGATGTCTATAAAGGTTGTTGCATCTACTGAAGTCAGGTATAAAGACTTTTTTCTTAGGAAACCAGTTACTTAAGGGAGATCAAGGTTTTGTTTATTTTGGAGGCTAGAACTAGACAGGGTGACTTTTTAAATTTGTCTTGTTTGTTTTTGTTTATGGAGGGGGCTGACAGGCGATGTTATAGGCACATATTCATAATTGTAGCAGGGCAAGATGTCAGTGTTCATTTCTCAAAACGTAAAATATAAACAAAGGGGAAAGGGGAAATATACTTTGGATAGAAATAATTGCAACATATGACAAAGAGCTTAAAATCTTTAATATCTGAAAAGCTCTTAGAAGTCAGTAAGAAAAGATGAACACTGGCTGATAAAATGGGCAAAGGATACAAGTCAGTACTTGTAAAAGAAAAAGTAAAAATGATCAATAAACATGAAACTAATATTTGGCCTCAGTAATCATGTTAATATTAAAGGAACAAGTAAATAATTTTGCTTTTGAAATCAGAAAAAAATTAATGATAAAATTCACTTCATGGTTATATTATAAATTGCTACAATTCTTGAAGACCAACTTTTATGCCCTTTAAGCCAACAGTTTTTGGGTTTTTTTTAATTTGTAGCAAGAATACCAGGAACAACAAAATTTCTTAGTGGAACCATGGGTATCTCACCAAATAAAGGAAAAAATAGAGTTCTGATATGATACCGAGGAAGGGTAGAGTTTAGATGAAATGTAAATAAAGCAATGAAGAGTTATGCTCAAGGCAAAGTGGGGCTCTGTAAAGGGGTTGGTATCAGATCCAGACCACATACTGGACACGGGTTCTTGTTCCCTTGAAAGCAGTGAGGTTGAAGTGGATGTGTAGAGTGCTGTTTCTAATCCCTTATTCAAAGCTCCACATCTGGGATATAAATCAAGACTGTTTATTTGCGTTAAAAGTAACTTAAACCTCCAGGCAAGAGTGAGATGTTTTATTCTTACTGATAATCGTTTTTTAATTCCAAGGGTTCTGATGGTCTCTGATGTAGAAAATCAAGTTTTTCAGTGAGTAAGAAAGTAGTAGTCATTCAAAGAGGTCGTTTTGCCACTTTACAGTTGTAACATGTCCTTGAGAGAAATACTGTTTCCTGTTAACTACATTTGGCTTTTTCTGTATCTGTTACTCTAGCCTGATGAGGGATGCACAGATTTTTGCTTTCTCAGAATTTATGTTAAGGAAAAACTAAGCTATAGCTCCAAGGTCATTTTCTCATAGCCTGGTTTATAAATGTGAAACAATTGGAAGTAAACCTTTTTAACTAAATTATGACACATGTTTAAGACTAAGCATTATACAGCCGTTAAAAATTATGTTGTAGGGGCACCTGGGTGGCTTAGTCTGTTGAGCATCTGACACTTGATTTCGGCTCCAGTCGTGATCCTCAAGGTGCTGGGTGGGTGTGGAGCCTGCTTGAGATTCTCTCTCTCTCGCCATACCCCTTCCCCCACTTGTGCGCTCTCCCTCGTGCTCTCAAATAAATAAATAAATAAATAAGCATATGTGTGTGTGTATGTGTAGAAGTATTCTTAACCTGAGACTTGTGAATCCTCTGAAATTAGATATAAAATTTTGTTTGGATATATATATATATTATTTTTTTTTTTTTCCCTAGAGAGAAACCCATAGCTGTAGTGAGTTTCTTAACTCAAAAGGCAAAATATTTTTTTTTCAAAAGGCAAAATATTTGGCTGTTAAACCCTATTGTTAATCCATTGTGTGCCTTTAATCCAACAGTGTCCAATAGAATTTACTGTCGTTATGAAAATGTGCTGTTTCTTTCCTGTGCAGCATGGTAGCCAGTAGCCATATATAGCTGTTGAGCACTTAAAATCTTGCTAGTGAGGAACAGAGTTTTTCATTTTAATTAATTTAAATATAGATAGCCACGTGGGGCTAGTAATTACCAAATTTTGCAATATTTTAGACAAGTCACTTTAGAGCAGATATCCTTTTGGTCATCTCCGCTCTAACATGAAAGGAGCTTTGTATGCGAAGAAGTCTTGAAGATCATCTGGACTTGTTTTCTTTAAGTTGGAGGAAATGGCCCTTGTGAGAAAAAGTACTTTTACCTAGTTCTAAAATTCTGACCGTCAGTACTTCTAGAATAATAATAATGATGATGTAGTCCTTTCACTTAGTATTATTTCTGGAACACTAATTGAACTTACTTCACCATGTGATTTGTGTAATTAGAGGTTGGCAAACTATGGCCTATGGAGCAAATCCCGTCTCACAGTCAGTTTATGTCTCTATAGCCCATGACCTAGGGATGGTTTTTACATTTATAAATGGTTGAATAAGAACCAAAAGAAGAAAATCGTATGATAATTACATGAAATTCAAATCAGTGTCCATAAATGAAGTTATATTGGAATACATCCACATTTATTCACTTGTGTTACCTGTGGCTGCTTTTGCATTCCAGTGGCTGAGTTGAGTAGTTGGAACAGAGACTGTATAGGCTACAGAGCTTAAAGTATTTACTGTCTGGCTCTTTACAAAAATATTTGCCTGATGCCTGGTATAAATGATCTTTGAAAATGAATTAGATACCAATCTACAAAAGAAATTGAGGTTAATAGGAGTGAGGCGATGTAGTCTAAGTTACATAATTCCAAAGTGGCAGAGAGCATTTTTATTTTTTTATTTTTATTAAAAAAAATTTTTTTTAACATTTATTTAGTTTTGAGAGACAGAGCAGAAGCAGGGGAGGGGCAAAGAGAGAGGGAGACACAGAATCCAAAGCAGGCTCCAGGCTCCAAGCTGTCAGCACAGAGCCTGATGCAGGGCTCAAACTCACAAACGGTGAGATCATGACCTGAGCCGAAGTTGGACGCCTAACCGACTGAGCCACCCAGGTGCCCCCAGAGAGCATTTTTATATGAAGGCCTTTTTCACTTCAGAGGCAACTCTCCTAACCTATATACCAGGACAGATTGTGATGTGATTGTTGTCATCAAATATTTCAGATTTGATGAATTTGATGAAGCAATTGATGAAGCCATAGAAGATGATATCAAAGAAGCTGATGGAGGAGGTATGTGTTTTTCATTCCCTCTTTTTTGTATGACTAGACCAATAAGTTAAAATGTCCTGATTAGGAGCACCTGGCTGGCTCAGTCAGTAGAGCATGCAACTCGTGAGTTAAGCCCCATGTTGGGTGTAGAGATTACTTTAAAAAAAAAAAAAAAAAAAAGGCCCTGATTAAAGCAGTAAGCACTTTTTTTTAAATTCTCCCCAGTGTGTATCATGATCACTACTGATGTTAAATGTCTGAGATTTAAAATAATTTGTGGACATAGAGTCAGTGTGTAGACTCAGGTTTTGCTAATTATTTTTCAAGTAGTTTTTTGATCTGATATAAAACAGTAAATGTTCCTCTGTAGATTAAAAAAATGTACTTCTGCATCTAAATAGAAAACCCAGTTAAACTTTCTTGTTGTCTTTCTATGTCTAGATCACTACTGCTACAAAATCTTAAAAATTATGGACAAATCAGAATCGAAATGATTTCTATAAATCAACCTTTTAAAAATCAATGTATCAATTTTGTAGTCTCTAATAAGTGACATAAAAATAGAAGGATTTGAAGGTAATTTATTGAAAGAACTGCATAGAGATTTACCAATGCTCTGAAAACTCTGGAGAGGATTAATATTAAGTAGGCTGTCTTTAGTGGACTGAAAAAGTCACCAGCTTTTCCAGGGCTCTGCACCTTATTGACAGCTTTGCTACGGGATTCTCACTTTTTCTGTCCTGCAAACACAGTTAAAAGAAAACGGATTGGTCTCTTTCTAAAGCCCTGTCCAAAAGACAACTTTGAAGAAGAGATTCTTGAGTGATTGCTACTAGATATGAGGTTTCTTTAGAGGTCGATGAAAATGTTCTGGAATTTGTTCGTGGTGATGGTTGCACAACTTTGTGACTGTACTGGAAACCTCTGAAGTATACACTTTAAAAAGGTGGATAGTATAGTATATGAATTATATCAATTTTTTTTCAAAAATTTTTTTTAAAAAGAGGTGAACTTCTTCATAGGATAAACAAATGCAAAATTCTCTTGATGAGAGCTCTGTCGGCTGAAGTTGTGAGAAAAGTGCTTATTTGTAGGAAAAAAACAAATGAGCTCCTAAGCATGAACAAGGACAGCCTCTACATAGTAAAGAGAAGATTTAATAAACATACAGTTGTCTCTCTTCCTCCCTCTCTCTATTCCCTTTAACCCTCTCCCCCAACCCTGAACCCAGGAGCCGGCCGAGGAAAGGATATCTCCACCATCACAGGTCACCGTGGGAAAGACATCTCCACTATTTTGGATGAAGAAAGAAAAGAAAATAAACGACCCCAGAGGGCAGCTGCTGCACGCCGGAAGAAACGCCGGCGACTAAATGACCTGGACAGTGACAGTAACCTGGATGAAGAAGAGAGTGAGGATGAATTCAAGATCAGTGATGGGTGCGTGGTTCGCTAGCAGATCCCAGTCCCTAGATACAGGCCTAAATGGGGCTAACAGAGAAGCTCAGCCATGCTGTGGTGGGACTTGTGTTCTTCATGCACATGGATAATGTCTTTTTATTTTCAAACTATTTAAAACAGATTCAAGAATGCTGATCTTTGGTTCTTTTTAGCAAAACAAAGTAGGCTTATGATTGTTTAATATGCAAAATTGTGTTTACATTTTATTAACTGCAATCAAACATTCATTTGCTGCGTATCTCTGCCACCTTCCAGCAACATGTCCAGGAGAGGTTCCTGGACCTCAAATGTGAGAAATAGACAAGCAAAGGTAATTAGATACTATTGTCTGATGACCCACAGAGGTTTTGGTCAGGGCAGGTAATCCAGTATGGAAGATCAGGAAAGATTTTCCTGCAGAAAAAGAAACAACGTAGTTTCTCCTCTCAGATTGTTAGTGGAAGAAACAAACATACAAACCACAAAAAGTCATTCAGTGTGTGATTGTTACTAAAAAATATAGGTAAAGCCTAAGTTAGGGTACAAAGGAAGAGTCCAATAAATTTAGGGAGTTCAAGGAAAGCCTGGGAGTAGAAATAGAGCTTGATCTGAAATTTGAAGAATGAAAAACTGGGCAAATCAGTGAGTTTGAGATTGAAAGCATCCTATGAGAAGTCATGTGTCCAAGGCAGCAAGACATAAAACATCATGGAATATTTAGGAAACTCCTGGTATGTCAGGGTAGCAAGAACATGGGGAAGAAGAAGTAAAGAGTGCCCTGCTGGAGATGTGACGAAGAGATAAAAAGGTCCCAGATGATGGAGTGATTTGTTAGTCATGCATAGGAATTCAGACTCTTACCCTGAAAATGATGATAAAAGCCCACTAATTGGCATTTTAACAGCAGACTAATGAGGTTTATGTTTCAGAAGACTTCATCTTGGCCTTCATTTGGAGGATACATGGAGGGGAAATGAATCTAGAGACTAGAGAGACTCCCTGGAGGATTGCTGTAGTGATTTAGTGGGAGACGATTGCCTAAACAAGGAAGAGGGATCAGGTTTGAGATAATATCTTTAAGAGGTCGACTCAAGGAAGAGTTAATAATTTGTTAGATGTGAGAAATTAAAAGGGAGAAATTAGGAAAAATACCAGGTTTTTGGTTTGAGTTCCTGGATAGGTAATAGTACCAAATACAAGGCTAGGAGACACAAGAGAGGAATAGGTTAGGAAATAATGAGTTCTCTTTGGAACATGTTGAATTTAAGGTATGAGAGGGACATTCCAAGAGGCCAAAGTAATTTATAGTATGAAAATCAGCATCAGTTCATCTTAACGCCTCCTAAGAAAAGAATAGATGGTAAAACCTTTCTCCATTTTATTAACAGACAAATTGGTAACAATTACCCAGGTATTTTACATTAACCATTACTTAAACAATTCACTGCACTTGGTAGAATTTGAACTCAGAATCTTAATTCATCTGGTTTCTCTTGAACAGATCTCAAGATGAGTTTGTTGTATCTGATGAAAACCCAGATGAGAGTGAAGAAGACCCACCGTCTAATGATGACAGCGACACTGATTTCTGTAGCCGAAGACTGAGGCGACATCCTTCCCGGCCAATGAGGCAAAGCAGGCGTTTGCGGAGAAAGACCCCAAAGAAAAAGTACTCTGATGATGATGAAGAGGAGGAGTCTGAAGAGAATAGTAGAGACTCTGGTAAAAAAAAAAAAAAAAAAAAATTGTGTTCTCATCACACCAACTCAGTAAATTCTTATGATTTCTGGAGTTAAGAGTCCTTAAGATAAAACTCCATTCAACTGTAATATAAGCTTTCTGATGAAACTTTGAATTCTCTTCTTATGATTTAGTAACTAAATTTTTCACAGAAAGCACATAAAGCATATCTAAGAAAATGAATACAGATGGATATGTCAACCGCATACCAAATTCATTTAAGATTGTGATGAATTCTTCTGGCGCAAAGTGTTTCCATGCCTAGACTTATCTTCATAGTGTTTCTTTAGAATCATTCTCAAATAAGGTGAGAACCTTTTACTCATATATCTAGCAGTTGGAAAGAGAAGGATCACCAGTTATTGCTAACATTTAAATCTCTATCAGTGATTCATTCATTTTTATGAATTAGCAGTAGTTGATGTTCTTATATTTTATGCTAATCCCTATTAACTGATTAAATAGTGACCAGTACAGTACCTAAAAGAACAGATATGAGTCCTTTTTTTTTTTGTAGAATTGGCAGATAGGTAGCTGTCATCTCACTGAGGAAGTGTCACAACCGGGAAGAAGTATTACATCCTTGACCTGGCCGGGCTTGTGGGCTTTTCTGTTTCATACATCTTTTTTTCTAAACCTCTTGAGTAAATGGAGACATCTTGCCTCTTTATCAGTGATTATTTCCTAAGAACAAGGACATTTTCAAACATAACCACAGTATAATCATCAAAATCAGACATTTTAACATTGATATATGGCTATTATCTAATTAACAGTATACGTTCAGATTTCATCAGGTGTCCCAAGATTACCCTTTATATCAATTTTTTTTCCTAGTCCACGGTCAAATCCAGGAGTACACATTGCATTTATTCATGTCTCTAGTCTCCTTTAATCTAGAATATTCCTCAAACTTTGTCTTTATTGATCTCCACAGTTTTAAAGAATACACAGTAGTTAATTTGTAAAATGTTCCTCAGTCTAGAGTATTTTTCTTTCCTTGTGATTAGATTCAGTGTACACATTTTTCAGCAAGAATATCACAGAGCTAATATATGTTCTCCGGGTCTCCATTATTTTTCCCTTTATAATTAACAGTAATTAGTAGGAAGGCATTTTTGAGACCTTATATATCCCATTTCTTTTCAGATGTTTTACTCATAGTTTTAGCATTCATTGATGATTTCCTAGCTCCATCACTCTTTTTACCTTTATTATTTGGTGTTCTGTAAGAAAGCACTTTCCCTTCTTCTGCATATATTTATTTCTTTATATCAGTATGTACTTGTGGATTCTTACTTTAGTCTGTGGATATAATATGTGACCATCGCTATGCTGGTTCAGTTTGTCCCAGATTTGGCCAGTAGGACTCCTTCAAACTAACTAGTTTGCCATTTTGAAGCCAATTTGGAATTTGTTAGCACTCCTGAAAAACAGCTCTAATACAGTGTCATGGTCGTGTTTACTTATCAGAGATGGTAAGGACAGTGCTATTTAGCTACACTTTGGAAGTTTCTCCCTGTGCTATAGCTAGCAGATTTTATTTCCATGTGGAAAAAAGCCAAAAATATAACTCCAGTTCTATACTTCTTTAGAACAGTCTCATCTAGGATTAGATGGTTTAATCTGTGCAGTACATTCTGAAATTATTTAATCTGTGCCATACATCTGTACATACAGGAACAGCAGATTATCTTGAGGCAGAATAGTAACTGCCACCAAGAAGAGCAGCCATGTAGCTGACTGAGTAGCTCTAGGTTGAATGAGATATGGATCATATAAAACATCTTTTCATCTCAACCATTGGCTGCTAACAGGATACATTAATGAGGTTGGGCATTAAAGACCCTTATGCACTTATTCATACTGTTAGAAGGAAAATAAGAGACTTATAGGGACTCCTGGCTGGCTCATTAGGTAGAGAGTATGACTTTTGGTCACAGGGTTGTGAGTCCAAGCCCCATGTTAGGCGTGAAGCCTGCTTTTTTTTTTTTTTTTTTCGTTTATTTATTTTTGAGACAGAGAGAAACAGAGCATGAACGGGGGAGGGTCAGAGAGAGGGAGACACAGAATCTGAAACAGGCTCCAGGCTCTGAGCTGTCAGCACAGAGCCCGACGTGGGGCTCAAACTCACGGACCGCGAGATCATGACCTGAGCCGAAGTCGGCCACTCAACCAACTGAGCCACCCAGGCGCCCCAAGCCTGCTTTTAAAAAGAGAGAGATTTATTGGGGTGCCTGGGGTGGCGCAGTCGGTTGAGCATCCAGCTTTGGCCCAGGTTATGATCTCGTAGTTCTTGGGTTTGAACCCTACATCAGGCTCCCTGATATCAGCCTGTTCAGCGCAGAGTCCGCTTCAGATCCTCTGTTCCTCTCTCTTTGCCCCTCCCCACACTTGTGCTCTCCCAAAGATAAATATTTAAAAAGAGAGAGGAGGGGCACCTGGGTGCCTCATTCAGTTAAGCGTCCGACTTTAGTTCAGGTCATGATCGCACAGTCTATGAGTTTGAGCCCCGCTTGGGATTCTGTGCTGACAGCTCAGAGCCTGGAACCTGCTTTGGATTCTGTGTCTCCCTCTCTCTCTGCCCCAACCCCACTTGCGCTCTGTTGTCGTCTCTCCCAAAAATAAACATTAAAAAAAGAAAGAGAACTTACAATAACTGATTGATTTTAAAAATGTTACTGCTGAACCTTAATAGCTTTATATTTTTATAACCTAAGCTAATTACATTTCTATTTAATAGACTTAAATTTTGTACTCGACTTCTTTTTCCTTTTTTTGTTTTTTTTTTTTTTTAACAGAAAGTGATTTTAGCGATGATTTTAGTGATGATTTTGTAGAAACTCGGCGAAGGCGGTCAAGGAGGAATCAGAAAAGACAAATTAACTACAAAGAAGATTCCGAAAGTGATGGTTCCCAGAAGAGTTTACGACGTGGTAAAGAAATCAGACGAGTTCACAAGCGCAGGCTTTCCAGCTCAGAGAGTGAAGGTAAGGAGTAGATCTCCAGTTTACAGAAGTTTGCACAAGGCAGAAGTAGAAGCTATAAAGTAAGGATTACAGTTCTGTACCATTTCATAGAAATTCAATATAGCCACTCAGATCTTTGAGACAAAACCCGTTATTTTTTTGCTGGGTCACTTTTTATACTTTAAATAAATGATACTTGATAAGATACCAATTTTTAACATCTCCATTGTAATAATTAAATTTTTCATTGAAATAGAAGAGTCTCAGAAAATTATCTGAGCAAGATTTCTTTGGCTCCCCTAATTATTCACAGCCCTCATTTTGAAATAACCTCCTGTGCCCTGAATAACTAAAGAGCTTCAGATACAGGTTTTTGCTGTCTTTCCACCCTGACCATGAACTTCAGTTGGTAACTTTTATTTCTTAATAGTTTTTGCTGTGCTTTAGAGCAGCAGTGTAGGAAAAGCTCTAAAATATGAATTTGTGATATCCATTTAGTCTTATGGTTATTCCAGAGTGCTTCCCAAGTTCATTTTAAATTATTCCAATACCTATGCCCCTTTCTGCTTTGATTTATTTAATTCTCCATTATTTATCACCTATTTTGAAGATTTCAAAGATCCTTATCCATTAAGTTTGAGCCCAAGTCAGGAAAGAAAGGGAAAAAAAGTTTGGACATGAGAGGCTAAAGAAAGGAGGTAAACATCTGATTGTGTATATTTTTCTTCATGTGTCATTAAAGATAAACATAAATTCAGTAATTCAACTTTAGAAAATACTTACTGCACTAGTCACTGTTATAGGCACTGGGACCAGAAGAGTGAACAGCCAAAACATCTCACTCCCGTGTGTAACTCTTCTTTTAATTAGGGGCAGAGACAATGAACAAGATAAATAAGTAGAACCTGTCTTATATTACGTGGCGATAAATGCCGTGGAGAAGAATAAAGGAGCAAGGGAAGTTGGGAGAGTAGCTGGGATCTCAGGGTACCATACGAACGCCTCTCTAAGAAGACCACATTTGAGTCAAGACCTGACAAAATGTCAGGTGTGTGTCCTGCATTTATCTGAAAGAAGAGTGATATAGTCAGATAGAGCAACTAATGTGAAGGGCTGGAGGCAAGTCTGTGCCTGGCTTGTTGAGGGAACAAAGTCAGGGTGGTTGAAGGAGAATGAGTGAAGGGAAGAATAGCTTGAGATGATACAGAGATCAGCGGGGTCAGATCATGAAGAGCAGTAGTCTGCCAACTATGGCCCACCCGTTTGTATAAATAAAGACTTTGTAAATCAAGTTTTATTGGAACAGCCACACCCATTGTTTCTTACGTGTTATCTGTGGCTTCTTTTGTGTAAAGTTGAGTAGTTGTAATAGAGACTGTAGGGCCTGCCCCTTACAAAAAATAAAAATAAAAATTGCCAACCCTTGATGAGGAACAGTGCCATGCGGTTGAACTTTCTGCAGTGATGGAAATATTCTTTATCTGTGCTCTTCAATATAGTAGCCACTGGCCTCATGTGGCTTTTGAGCACCTGAAATGTGACTGGTTTAACTGAGGAACTAAATTTTTAATTTTTATTTTATTTAAATTTAAAATAGCCACATGTGATTACTGGCTACCATATTGGATAGTACAGTAGGCCATTGTATAGTATAGACTTCAGATTTTATTCTGTGTGAGAGCAGAAGTAATTGGAGGAGTTTGAGCAGAGCAGTGATTTGTGTTTTAATTTGCTATGGCAGCTGTGATATGAATAAATTTAAGGGGACAAGGACAGAATCTAGGAGACCAGTTAATAGGCCAGGTGAGAGATGATGGTGGGTGAGACTAGGGCAGCAGTAGTGAAGGGGTGAAAAGCAGTCAGATAATGGATATATTTTGGAGGTAGACTCAAAGGATATATTGTTGGGTTTGATGGCAGAAAGAAAGCAATCAAAAGATGACTGAGTGATTGCAGTAGAGTTGCCAGTAACTAAGATGGTGGAGACCAGAACAGTTCAGGTTTGAGGCAGAGGTTTAGGACCTTAGTTCTGGACACATTAGGTTTCAGATGCCTGTCTAGAAATTGCACATAGGGATGCCTGGGTGGCTCAGTCAGGTAAGCATCCAACTCTTGATCTTAGCTTAGGTCTTGATCTCAGAGTCATGAGTTTAAGCCTCATGTTGGGCTCCACACTGGGTCTGAAGCTTACTTTAAAATTAATTAATTAATTAATTAAAAAATTCCAGGGGCGCCTGGGTGGCGCAGTCGGTTAAGCGTCCAACTTCAGCCAGGTCACGATCTCGCGGTCCGTGAGTTCGAGCCCCACGTCGGGCTCTGGGCTGATGGCTCAGAGCCTGGAGCCTGTTTCCGATTCTGTGTCTCCCTCTCTCTCTGCCCCTCCCCCGTTCATGCTCTGTCTCTCTCTGTCCCAAAAAATAAATAAATGTTGAAAAAAAAAATTTTTTTAAATTCCAGCATAGATGTTGAGTAGGCAGGTTGATACATGAGTGTGGAATTTAGAGGTTGCCTAAAACAAATATGAGAGTCATCAGCATATAGATGCAAAGCTGTGAGATTAGATGAGGCCACCAAGATGTAGGTACAGAAAAAGGAAAGAAGACCTTTCAGGACTATCAAGGACATTTAATAACATGAGTTAGGAGTTGTTAGCACAGTGTTTCAGATGCCCAGAGTTGGGTGCTCAGTTTAATCTTTCCTTATCAGTTTGTTTACATGACTCCATAATTTGAGGGCTAGTGGATAGTAATTTCTCCGTTTGTTACCCCCCCACCCATCTCCATTTAATTTAAGGGCCATGATTAAGTTATCTGGTTCTCCTCTTTCCTAAAATCTTAGTTAAAAAGCGCACTGTGGATCATACCATGGATTGTTATAGACCTGTGAGGAGAGAGAAACCAGGGCAGGTTTGAAGGGAAATACAGATTTATGAGCAAGTTTGAAAGCAGGACATGGGCTGACTATGGGGAGGAAAAGGAGAATTACTTAAATCTGTTATGGTTAACTGTGTCGATGGCTTAAATGTGCTGTTTATTCTAGAGAGCTATATGTCCAAGAACTCTGAAGATGATGAGCTAGCTAAAGAATCAAAGCGGTCAGTTCGAAAGCGGGGTCGAAGCACAGATGAATATTCAGAAGCAGATGAGGAAGAAGGCAAACCATCCCGAAAACGGCTACACCGGATCGAGACAGATGAGGAGGAGAGTTGTGACAACGCTCATGGAGGTGCAGATCAGCCTGCCCCTGACAACCAGCCCAGGGTCCTGCCCTCAGAACAAGAGAGCACCAAGAAGCCCTACCGGATAGACAGTGATGAGGAAGAGGACTTTGAAAATGTAGGCAAAGTGGGGAGCCCTTTGGACTATAGCTTAGTGGACTTGCCTTCCACCAATGGACAGAGTCCTGGCAAAGCCATTGAGAACTTGATTGGCAAGCCAACTGAGAAGCCTCAGACCCCCAAGGACAACAGCACAGCCAGTGCAAGCCTGGCCCCCAATGGGACAAGTGGTGGGCAGGAGGCAGGGGCACCAGAAGAGGAGGAAGATGAGCTTTTAAGAGTGACTGACCTTGTTGATTATGTCTGTAATAGTGAACAGTTATAAGACTTCTTTTCCATTTTTGTGCTAATTTATTCCACGGTAGCTCTCACACCAGCGGGCCAGTTATTAAAAGCTGTTTTATTTTTCCTAGAAAACTCCACTACAGAATGACTTTTTAGAAGAAAAATTTCAACAAACCCTGAAGTCTTTCTGTGAAGTGACCAGTTTTGAACTTTGAAGATAAATAATTGCTGTAAATTCCTTTTGATTTTCTTTTTCCAAGTTCATGGTCCTTGGTAATTTCATTCATGGAAAAAATCTTATTATAATAACAACAAAGATTTGTATATTTTTGACTTTATATTTCCTGAGCTCTCCTGACTTTGTGAAAAAGGGTGGATAAGAATGCATTCCGAATCTGTGAGGGCCCAAAACAGAATTAGGGGTGGGAGAAGGCACTTGTGCTTTAGCTTTTTCATATTAAATATATATTATATTTAAACATTCATGGCATAGATGATGATTAACAGACTGTTTAAAAGTTCAAGTCTGTGTTGTTGCAGTTTGAGAACTGTAGATAACATCATACATACATCATTTAGTAACAGCATCCATGATATCAGCTTGTTTACTATCAGAGATAACCACACTTAATAAAGAAGAGATGGAGAAAGTACCATCATTAAAAACTCTAACCTGAGTTTCTGTTATAGCGGAGTTCCTTGTTTAAAAAAAAAAAATCATCTGAAAAACATTTGTACAGTAAAATGTATAATGAAGCTTTGACAACCAGATTGTGCTAGCAGCAAATTTTTTTTAAACAGCTTTATGCAGTGGTGATGAGGTGGCCTCTAATCTAATATACTATCAATGAAGAGTTATTCGTGATATAAATGTGGTCTTTCTTTAGGCCCAGGTGGACTGTAAACTTTGCAGATAGTGTAACTCTGGTCTTCTGGCCACTTAATATTTAAATATCTGAAATAGCCCATTTTGAAAGAAATACATCTATACATAACATACATGAAGAGATGCTAAGCTGACAGCGGTATTTTAGCACATTTGAAATGGGGAAAGGATTTTCAGGTGAATTTTAACTGGTCTATTCTTGCCCTTAGTATCTACTTCAAATTGAAGTCTACAAACAAAGCAGTTCCTTTGGGAGGTTTTTAGTTTGAGTTTTAGCATGTATGTGTGTGTATATGTGTGTGTGTATGTGTGTGCATTGGAATTTCCTATCTGCCTGGATATATTAGCAGGGTTTGAATGTAGTTTTGGCCTTTGGCCATTAGACTTCTATTAAAATTCATTAATAGTCACATGACCAACAGAGTTGCTTGAGAACCGCCAATATACTTAATAGGCATGACATCCATTTCAAACATCTCAATGCTTTAATGAAAGATGAGCCCTTTGTTTCAAGAAAAAAGGGGTTTATAACTAAATATCTAACATGTAATTGACACTAAAATATGAACTTTGTCTTATTACTGTTACAGCTGTAAAATTTCAGGCAGAGCCATAAATAACATTGTATAAAGTGTAGCACTTGTGATTAAACCTTGCCTGTCAAATTCTGAAACCTTCAGCCATTACTTCTGTGAATACTTTTGCCCCGGGATTTGGGTTTTTCTGTTCCAGTGTTGTGTCTGTTGCCGGCAACAGACACACATATCTGCTGCTGGCCCAAGGAACTTTGTTAATTTTTCTTTCCAAATTAAGCATCATATGTGCTAGTCAGTGTATAGTAAAGCACTTCTCTTTTTATTATTAAAAAGCTGGCATTAGACTTGCATTATAAATACCTCTCTAGAAACTTTATACTCCTTTTCCTTCCTCAACAGGTGTTGCCCTGAAGTCTTATCTTTTGGCCTTGAAAGTTTATAGCTGTTGTTTTTCATTTGTTGGTTCTTTTGTTTGTTTTGTTTTGTTTCACTTTAGTTCTGTAGTACCTGCCCATTAATATTTTTGCTTTGATTCTAGCAATGTATATGTATCTGTATAAAAAATAAAATAATGAAAGCAGCCTAAAAATAGGATGCACCAATAGCATGTGGTTCCAAGCAAGTTGTGATTTTTATTTTGAGACAATGTTCCACTGGAAGGGAGGGAAGGGCTTAACATTTACAGACGGTAGAGCAGGGTTATGTAAGGAACCATACTCACTTACCAGGCCTCGTTTCTAGCCAGGTTTGTTCATTTATTTGAAAGTCAGTTAAGAATGTTAGCCTTTTTAACTGTCTAACAGGCAGGCAATACAAGAATTCCTACTAGTGCAAGGTAAGTGGTTAGAATGTGCAGGTGGCCTCTCCTGCCATTCTTCCTCTACCATTTTAGTCCTGCAGCTGGGTAAAGCCACTACCGTGTAGAAATTCCCATGTACCCTGTCTCTACCTCTGGACACACCAGCTCCTGCTTCCACCACTCTATAGTTAAGCAAGCGATAAGAAGTGTTCGATGGGTAGATTATTTATTTTACAGGATGCCTAATGTGAAATAAGGAGTTATTTTTACCCTTCTCCTGCAGAGTAAAAGGTCATTGTTAGAGCAAAGACTGAGTATTCAATTTAGCATAGTTCCACTGACATGGGTTATGATACCACTTTTGCTGCCTATTAATTTACTGAACTTGAATTAAATGTTTGTGAACTTGATAGTGAATGTCTGCCTGCTAACCTTACATTCTGATTAAGCCAATTGACTGTTTCATCTACAAAGGCTGCAGAAGCCTCTGATACTTATAAGTTATTATGCAGACAGATTAATTGTGGGCGGTTAAATGTTGAACAGTTCAAAAACAGTTCTGCTGCTTGGTGACTAGATTTAGTCCCTCATGGAGTCTTGTGTTCACTGAAATGTTACCTGAACATGCTTTGAAGAAGTTAAAAAAAAATGTTAGGAAAAAGTCATTGTTCTGTATCCAAAGATATAATTCAGTCATTAGGAACTGGACAGAGTATAAGCAAGCGGCTCATTTGAGTTTAGAACATCCTGGATCCTTAGAGTACTAACCACGGATTTAGATTCATCATAGCTGCTATATAATAGAGCCCTTTAATACTTTCATCTTTTTTAAATACAGATGGACTCCCAGTGTCAAACTCCACAATCTATAGCGCGTGTATTAAGGGGAGATGCTGTTTAGTACTCAGGATATTTCGTTTGCAATTTCCGTAAAGGTTTGAAAACTAGCCAAACTTTCACAAAGCAGAAGCTTTCAAGTAAAATATATGAAAGGAAATCAGACTGAAAATACACATTTTGGTTTTGTAGACTTGTGTTGACAAAATAGTGTTTAGTGTAAAACATTCTCCGTTGTTGGCACATTATTAGAGAATGATGGCAGAGAGATTTTCAAGAGTATACCTGATAATACTGAGGTTGGGTTTCCTTGACACATCTCTTTCCAGCTGGTCAAGGTTGCAGATGCAGAGAAGAAAAAGGAGTTGCATTTAGAATAAATTCATGTCTACTGATAGTCTTTTTTTTTTTTTTTTAATATGACCTGCCAAAGAACCAAGGACTTCGAATGCTAAAGACGTTGTTGAAAAAAACAATTTTTAAACCAGTTAATTTTAAAAGGATATTATAAGCTCCAGTTTTCACTTTTGGGTTGATAGGACCCATCCCTATTATAATATGCATTTGAACAAAGTATACGTATTAAAAATATATATAGGCGTGTACTTATTTAGAGGTAAAATGGTGGGGAAATGTTACCAATTTTTAAATGGGATTGATGGAATTTACTTTGTCATAAAGAATGCCTTTTTAGCTTATGTTTGTGGGGTTAAGAGTTGTTAACCATTAGCTAGTTCTACCATATGACTGAAAGGAACACAGTGAATCTGTAAGTCTAATATTTAGAAAAAGTGAGCTGTACCCTTCAACAACACAGTGGAACAGGTCCATGATTGCCTCACAGCTATAGAACACGTATTCAAAGACCCAGATCTTTTTTTTAATAGAATATACATACATGTATGTATATATATATATATATAAGTTAATATGTATA
The DNA here is from genome assembly GCF_027475565.1 of Acinonyx jubatus. Lineage (NCBI taxonomy): Eukaryota > Metazoa > Chordata > Mammalia > Carnivora > Felidae > Acinonyx > Acinonyx jubatus. The sequence continues at coordinate 59,521,512 of NC_069390.1, read as the reverse complement.
TACATACTTTAGATGTTAGCAGAAATGAAAAGTGAGTTTCAAATCATTAATTGACATTGTAAAAAGACATAAGACAAATAATTTTAACTGATGTGGAATTATGAACATTTAATTGCAGAAAAAGTCTAGAGAAACATAGCGAAGTTTCTCTTCTTGGTTTGACATTCTAAAAAAATATTCCTGGTTCTCTAAGAAGTAAGAATGCCAAGACTGCATATCTGCTGTAATCTATCTAGTCCTCTGCTTAATATTGTTCTTAAACTTTGTTAGAATAAAATCCATTCCTATTTTATCCACCATTCCCAGTGTGTACCTGTAAACCTACTTTGGAAGTGGCAATTCATCTGCTGATTTTCTTATTTTTATACCAATCCTGAAAGACAAGGCCCTTTGCTATCAATGTATTTAAGCTAGGTTATTATATGTACACTTAATAGTCTGTTTTTGAAATATTTCACTTCAACTTAAATGATAATTTAACATTTTTTGAGTGCCAAGAATTGCTAAGTAACTATGTAACATATACTGAGGAGTCATTCCCCAGCAAGCAAGCAGTCTTCATAAGCCAAACTGTAGTGTGCTTGGTATATAACCACTTTAGATTGTAAACTCAATGCTTCTTTTTTTACTCAGATAAACCCTCTCAGAAATCGGTTAGAATAGGATTACATGAATGGATTTTGTCCTTCATTCTGGTCATGTAAGCTCAATTTTTTTTTTTTTCATTTTATATTTACACCATTTCTTTCTGGAAAATGCTGCAAACCCCAATTCTGGCACATTGTCATTTCAGTTAAGGAAAATGTTATTTTAATTTTAATAACTTTTAAGATATAACTATCCTATGCATAAGTTATACGAGAGGGCATAACAAATTATTAGATGAGTAGAAATTTATTAATTAAGCTCCTTAGACATTTTGAATGAGAAAAAAACATTTAAAGGAACTACATTTGTGTTTTTTGCCAAACCGGTACAAGCTAGTAAATGCACTAAGGACCGAGTGACCTGCCTTGTTCATTTTGCCACTGGATGATGTAAGTTAAGAATGGAATTGTTAACCCTAATTATATATTTTCTTGACTTTCATCGCTTTCTAAAGAAACCTAATTTAAGTGTTTGGGGTTTTGTTTGACCTGTATTTATTGAGTTCTGGTCATAGACCCGGAGCTGCCTGTCATGCTTATGGATGGCCAGAACAGTCATTGGGATACTTAATGGCTCAAGGCCTTCTGAATCATTTAACTTATTTTGTATGTTGCAAAAAAAAAAAAAAGTTTATTTTGCTTGAGAGTCACATTTTTTATATAACTGTACAGCTTTTAAGGGATGGGAGGTGGAAAAATACCCTAAAATAGGATGTAGATTTTTACAATTGTGTTTATGCTAGAACATCTACAGGTGCATTATGTAATTAAACCTAAAATTGTTTAAAAATTTGTGCCATGGTCTTTTTCATTTTCCTGCCCTTTAGCAGAGTTGGTGCATGTCAATACTGCTATGTGGACAAGCCTTGAAATTAGGCTAATAACCCTTGTCTCCAAAGCTTTAAGAACACTGCATGAAAATTATACACAAACACATATACACATACACATATACACACACACAAGTAGACATGCACACACAGATCTAGTTTAGTGTAAATGAATTTTCAATTTCAGAACAGCTATCATAGCCTCAATTTGGCAGTTAACAGCATATTATAGTGCGTGGTTTTCGTGATGCCTAACTAGGGTATTCTCAATGTTGGTCTGGTGTTTTGTTCTCTTAGCAAAGTAGCTTCTTGATAATGGTATCTGAATTGTAGCTTGCCCAAACCCGTCAGGAGGTTCTGTGTACACCTTCAAAGGGACTGTCCCGTGCTGGGATGGGTGGAGTGGGTTGGGGCAAAGCTCGGTTTCTTTTCAATCTGTAAAAGAAGGAAAACCTAGAATTGTTTGATTTGGTGGTTATTCAGTAGACTTAATTCCACAGGAGTATTTGTCTGCTGGAAGGGATATCAGATTAAATTCCAATTCTCTCCACATTTGATGAAACATACTTTTGAAATCTTGTAGAGTTGCTGATTCTAGCATTCTTTTACATGGCACATTTTACCACAACTTTCATTAAGACACCAGTACTTTTTGCTATCTGATAATTTTACCATTCTAATAACTCACCTTTATAGCACAAATGTATTCTCATAAAGAATTAAATTCGTCTAGGTGTGTCATAATTTCTATCTAAACTACCTTTATCGTCAGCTAACATGGGGTTGTCGGTTTCTTTGCCATCATCATCCATTCAGAGGTGATGCCTGGAAATCATGAATTTCTAGGTGAAGAATACAAATTCCTGATAAGAATTTGTAAATGGTATATGTTAAATTTTCATTTTGGTTTTAAAGTAATAGTAGCTGGGATTCGGGGAGCGTTTGATCAAAATGCCTCTTGGATTTTCAGACATGCTTATATGAAATGCTTTATTTTCCTATGCATAAAAAAATTATTCCTGGAATAGGTTCTCAGAATGCTTTATTTTGTTTCTAGGAGATGAGAGCTAAAGCAGAAGCTCCGAGATTAGCATAATACTGTTGAGAGGTAATCAGGAACGTGCTGTTTTAGTCAAATAGGGGAAACTGACGTGCTCTCTGCCACATATAATGTACTGCATGTGTGTGTGGGTGGGGGGGAGATTTGAAAACTGGAAATGTGATTCCAATAATGCACAAAGTAAATTTTGTGCATAGAAAATATAGGAATTCCTGGTAGCTTAAAGCTTCAGGGGTTAACTGCAGTGTATGAACACCTAGTGTGTTAGAATTGCAGTGCATAGTTGTTTAAATATAATATTCCTTGTAAGTGACAACCAAAATATGTTGTGGCTGGTGCCAATTATTTTTTGTTAATGAAATGTTCAATGTCTCACTACAGTCTGATCAGAACTCTTGGTGTTATAAGCCAGGCCTAAAGCTATTTTATAGCTCTTGGCCTAATTGTGTAACTTTTTCTTTCAAAATGTTTTATTATAATACTTCTGTCATTTCTTTCACTTAATATATGTCAATTGTCATAATAAAAAATTTAAATAATTTGATGTATTTAGCATGATGTGTTTGCAGACTTAGTTTATTTTAAACTTCGTGGCACATAAAAAGTTAAGAATTTTCAATAATACTTGATGAAGGCTGAAAATTTTTGTCATCTAAGGAACAGGTGAATTGTTCTCTACTATCTAGAAAGTAAATTTACAAATATCAATTTCCCCAAAGTAATTTTTTTTTGAGAGAGAGAGAGAATCCCAAAAGGGGCAGAGAGAGGGAGGGAGAAAGAGAGAGAGGGAGAGAAATGTGGGGCTCACCTGAAGGGGGGGCGGGGACTCATGCTCACCTAATGGGGGACTCAAACTCATGAACCGTGAGATCATGACCTGAGCTGAAGTCAGATGCTTAACAACTGAGCCACCCGGGTGCCCCCCCCCCCAGAGTAATTTTTAAAGCTGTATGCCAGCTAGGTGAATTATAGGTATTAGGAGGCCATCTATCGAAAGAGTTCTATCTTTAGCCTCTGGAGAGCTGACACATTAGAGAGGCCTTGGACTTGTTCTGTGTGGTACTCTGGGAGCACAGAACTAGACCAGAGGGCAAAAGCCATAAGGCAAAAGCTTTCATTTATTCTATGGGAAATTTTTTTCACAGAGTTCTGTAATAATAACTCTGGGAGTGAATTTTCACCAGTAGGGGATGTTTGGGTTTAGGCTGCACTGTCACTTGGCAGGAGTGTAACAGTTCAACACATCTGAAAAGTGGTTAGACCAGATGACTTGAAGGGGCCCTTCCAACAATCCTGAGTATGAGTCTCCTCTACAAGTGTTGATTTGATAAATTTTCCTAATTAATTCTCGGGTATAGCAAGATTGCCAGTGAATGGTGAACTCTCTCTCTCTTTTTTCTTTTTTTTTTTTTAGCAACTAGTGGAATTCATCATTATTTACAATTCTGATTAAAAATACTGATTAACTGGGGCACCTGGCTAGCTGAGGTGGAACATGCAACTCTTGATCTTGGGGTATGAATTCAAGCTCTACTTTGGGCACAGAGATTACTTTAAAAAATTACTGAGCAATTTTTAGGTAAAGCAGTTTTTAAATCAGAATTTCACGTAATGGAATGAAAGATGATCTATGCTGGCAAGAAATGACCAGCTGCAATGTTTCTCAGTGGTTTATTTGAAAATTTCACTTAAACACAATCAGTTAAGTGGAGGTGACAGTGCTGTGGCAGCCTTAAGAGAATTTAAAGGAGTCTACTGGAGTCTACTGAATCTAGAGAATGGCTATCAGCCCACACCTCTTTCGGATTATGAGACCAGAGGATGTAGAAGAGTTCTTGTCTTTAAAACCAAGAATTGGTGTACTATGCTGGGACCATTTAGTACAGGCACAATTATAAAAAATAATGAGATTATTCTAGTGAAGCTAAATTAAGTGTTGGGTGAAATGAATGCCTGTCTCATTTTGACTCGTTAATGACTTTTCATGAGCTCTTTAAGGACCTACAAGTCTAAATGAAAATCAAAGAGAAAGAACACTCTAAGGGGATGTGACCTAATATTTGCAGCATTATTTTAGAACATAAAGTCATATCCAAATGAAAGGTTAACTAGGAGCCTACTAGTTCACAGTATAGGCCACTTATAGCTTCCTTGTTGTTCCTCTTGCCCGTTTCAGAGCTACTTTATCCACACTCAAGCACTCGTCCTTCTCTCCAGCATGTCTCCAAGGAGGAGGCATCTCCTGTTTTTGTCACATCCCTTCTGTGTCCCTCATCTGGCCCCTTCCCTCTTGCCTCCTACGGGTCCTCACATCTCAGTGCTCTCTCTCTGATCTCCACCTCTCTATACTCTACTCCTTTCTATACAAACCTCTATCCTGGAAAACAGAAGTACCACCCTGTCTTCCATCCACTCTGCCTCTCAGTTATTTCTTATTTGACTGCCAGTCTTTAAAACAAACAGATTATAGAAATGTTAAACTATATTTGAAGACTCGCTGAAATGTCAGAAATTCCTAAAAGAAACTCTGGGAAAATAGCAGGCTTCGCAGCAGCATACTTGAACTCCAACACTGGGAACAACTGTTACAGGTAGCTGAAACTTAAAACAGGGGAGATGTTCTTGCTTTTCCCTTCAATTGTTTTGTATCTTTCTGTTGAAATGTCCATTTTCTTTTCTCTTTGGCATGACTGCCTTCTAGTAGGATACCACTAATTGCACCATGGACTCATGCAATCAAATAGCTCTTACTCTATTAAAAAAAAAAAAAAAAAAGAGGAAGCACTTGATTAATGATGTTAGAACCTGATTAGAACCTGTGCTGTCTCTAGTTTAAAGTAAATTTTCTATATTTCAAGGCTAGTTTTTCCCCCCCTAAGGATGAATTTTGATGGTAACGAGGGTTTACCAACAATGAAGAGAGAAGCAAGCTGGCTCAATTCTGGAAAATTGGAAAGTTGGCTTCAGATTCAGACTGATCCAGAAGGCAGGGCTGGAGTTTTAGCTGGGAGATGTTGTAAGCAGAATGAGGATAGTGCCAAAGAGACATGGACCCACAACCAGAAAAGGCATACGAGAGAGGAAGAGAAGGCTAGGAATCCGTCTTTGTAATGATTGTCCTCTCAGAGACACAGCCGCTTCTAATAATCTGGATGTGCTTATGCAGTGGCTTCCAAAAGTTCTTGTAAATTTCATTTAAAAACCATTCTTCTTGGTTTTTTTAATTGAGATATAATTCACATGCCATAAATTTCACCATTTCAAGATGTACAATTTAATGGTCTTTAATATATTCACAAGGTTGTCTCCACCCCCAAAAGAAACCCAATATATTACTAGCTCAGTATTACTATTCACCATTCTCCCCTTCCCCTCAGACCCTGGCAACCACTAATCTACTGTCTGTAAGGATTTGCCTATTCTGGACATTTTATATAAATGGGATCATAATATGTGAGCTTTTTTGTCTGACTTCTTTCATTTAGCATGTTTTCATGACTTCATGTTTTGGTTTTTTTTTAATTTTTTTATTTCATAGTTTATTTATTTTGAGAGAGAGAGTTGGGGGCGGGGGAGGGGAAGCAGAGAGAAAGGAAGACAGAGAATCCCAAGCAGGCTCCACGCTGACCACACGGAGCCTGATACAGGGCTTGAACTCGTGAACCTGAGCCAAGATCTAAAGTTGGAAACTTAACCGACTGAGCTACCCAGGCGTCCTGACTTCATCTATGTTTTAGTATGAATCAGTACTTCATTCCTTTTTATTGATGAACAATATTCTACTACATTGTTTATGCATCCATTTTGTTTATCTTCAGCAGTTGATGGATATTTGGATTGTTTCCACTCTGGGGCTATTATGAATAACAAATATTGGAGTACAGGTTTTTGTGTGGAAATGTTTTCAGTTCTCTTACGTATCTGGGAATTAAATTGGTACATTATATGGTAACTCTTGTTTCACGTTTTCAGGTACTGCTGAACTGTTTACACGGTATCTGTATCTTTTTACCTTCCCACTGGCAATGCAGGAGGGTTCCAGTTTCTCCACATCAGAGAACACTTATGATTCAGTCTTTTATTATTATTATTATTATTATTATAGCCATCCTACTGGCTATGAAGTAGTTTCTCACTGTGGTTTTGAGTTGCATTTCCTAGATGATTAGTGATATTGAGCATCTTCTCCTGTGCTTATTGGCCAATTGTTTAACTTCTTTTCAGAAACATCTGTTCAGATCCTTTGCCCATTTTTTAAATGGGGTTATATATATTTTTGTTCTTCAGTTATGAGTCCTTTCTATATACCAACCCTTACCAAATACATGACTTGCAAATATTTTCTTCAGTTCTTCAACTTGTCTTTTTACTTTCTTGATGGTGCCCTTTGACACAAAAGTTGTTAATTTTGGTGATGTCCAATTTGGGGTTTTTTTTGTTTGTTTGTTTACTCATGCTTTAGATGTCATACCTAAGAAACTGTTGCCTAATGCAATGTCACAAAAATTTATGTTTTATAGGTTTAGCTCTTAAGTTTAGGTGATTGGCCCATTCTGAATTGTTTTTGTATAAGGAGTCAGAGATCTGAATTCATTCTTTCGCATGTGGCTATCTAGTTGTACCAGCACCATTTGTTGAAAAAGCTGTTCTTTCCCTCATTGGATTCCCTTGGCATCCTTGTCAAAACACAGTGGGCCAGAAATGTATGGGTTTACTTCTGGACTCTTAATTTTATTCCACTGATCTATACAGCTATCCTTATGCCAATACCACACAGTCTGGATTACTGTAATTTTGTAGGAAGGGGTGCATGGGTGGCTCAGTCGGTTAAGCATCCAACTCAGGTTATGATCTTGTGGTTCGTGGGTTCAAGCCCCACGTCGGGCTCTGTGCTGATGGCTTGGAGCCTGGAGCCTGCTTGGGATTCTGTGTCTCCCTCTCTCTCTGCCCCTCCCCTGTTCATGCTCTGTCTCTCTTTTTATTACTAAAAAGTAATAGTTTAATTACTATTAAACAATAGTAATTGTTTTTCCATCTACTGTTTGAACTTAAAATAGGCAAGGGCTATCTGCTCTCAATCCTCAATGCCTAGCAAAATGCCTTATATATTTAATTCATTTAAAAATAAATCTCACTTCTCTGGGGCACCTGGGTGGCTCAGTCGGTTGAGCATCGACTTTGGCTCAGGTCATGATCTCACAGTTCGTGGGTTCGAGCCCCGCATCGGGCTCTGTGCTGACAGCTCAGAGTCTGGAGCCTGCTTCTGATTCTGTGTCTCCCTCTCTCTCTGCTTTTCCCCCACTCGCACTCTGTCCGTCTCTCTCTCAAAAATAAATTTAAAAGAACATTAAAAAAATTTTTTTAAATAAAAATAAATCTCACTTATTCACCTAATCACAGGTAGAAGCGGTATTGTTACCATTTTACAGATGAGAAAACCAAGGCTCACAGATTAAGTATTTTTCTAAGATTATTCTGTTACACTTCTTTTAATGCAAAGGCATAGATAATAACCCCACTAAGCTTGCATGTTTATAAGAAAGCACTCAGCCTCACTGTTTCTTGGGTAAGAAGTTACTAGTCATCCCAATGAGCCATTTCAGGTTTCTGTCTGAAAACCATTAACAACAGAGAAGGCCAATTCTCTTAAGTCCTAGAGTTTCTCCCATTATTAGCCTTTTTAAATAAAGTTTTTTCCTTTATTGATAATTTATATATGCTTATAGTAGACAGAGAAGAGTAAGAAAAATTAAATAGTCACATCGCCACCACTCAGAAATAACCACTCAAAATGTTAGTGCATTTCTCTTCGGTATTTTTTATTTGCAGATTAAAAAAAATTAAGATCTTTCTGAATAAAGGTCCTTCATAATAAATTAGTCAGTTTATAGAACCAAATAAAACACCCCATTATCTCTAAAAGCCAGATGACCCAGGCATGCGGGAAGCTTTAACAATAAAGAGCACACTCTGCTCCTTGGTCAGCAGCAGCCCTGAGGGGACATGGAAGGTTTTCAGTAGAGAAAGGCAATGGCAGCTGAGGACCCCGCCTCACCGGCCCTGGACCCTAATAGGTTAGTTTGAAACTCATTGTTTCTTAAATTGCTACCTCTGGTCAGCAGATCTCTGCCACCGAATGTTGTAACATGAGCTGCTCTCTTCAGTTTAGGTGACTTTTTCATTCAGACTCATTCTGGCATCCGAAACAATGTCTGCTGATGTGAAGTGATGCCCTGTGTGATTTCTACTAGCTATACGTTTAAAAGAGGGACCTTAGTGGTTTGTTAAAAAAGGGCATCACTGCCTGAACTCACTTCCTGGGCCTGTTCCAAGATTTCCCATCTTCCCTGATAATCCTTGCCCTGCAAGTGAAGGACAAAGAAGGAAACTGAAATGAACCTTACAACCTTAATGTTAACCTTCTTCTGAAAACCCTGTACACGGTGGGAGACTATGTTGCCTGGCACCTTGGTGTGTAAGCAATAGGAGTTGTGAAGCATTATTAAGTGGATTAACTTCTTAAACCATATGTTCGAAAAATCAATGGGATAGGAGCAATTCCTATTTTTTGTTGTTTTTTTTTTTTTGAGAGAGACAGAGTGGGGGAGGGGCAGAGAGAGAGAGAGAGAGAGAGAGAGAGACAGAATCCGAAGCAGGCTCCAGGCTCTCAGCTGTCTCAGCATACAGCCCGATGCAGGACTTGAGCTCCCGAGCCATGAGATCATGACCTGAGCCGAAGTCGGACGCTTAACTGACTGAGCCACCTGGGTGCTCCAGAAGCAATTATTTCATTTTATTTTATTATTATTAATAATGTTTACTTTTTAAAAAAAAAACTTTTTAAAAAATGTTTATTTTTGACAGAGAGAGAGAGACAGAGCATGAGCGGGGGAGGGGCAGAGAGAGAGGGAGACACAGAATCGGGAGCAGGCTCCAGGCTCTGAGCTGTGAGCTCTTGCTCAGAGCTGTCAGACTCTTGCCCCTGTATCATCCTGAAATATATATATATATGAGCCCGACGCGGGACTCAAACTCACAAACCGTGAGATCATGACCTGAGCCGAAGTCAGTTAGTTGCTCAACTGACTGAGCCACCCAGGTACCCCTGTTTGTTTATTTACTTTTTGAGAGAGCTAGAGACAGAGTGTGAGGGGGGGGAGGGGCAGAAAGAGAAAGACACACAGAATGTGAAGCAGGCTCCAGGCTCTGAGCTATCATCACAGAGCCCAATGCAGGTCTTGAACTCATGAACTGAGAGATCATGACCTGAGCCGAAGTTAGACGCTTAGCTGACTGAGCCACCCAGGTGCCCCTGGAGCAATTCCTTTTAAAGTTAAAAGCCCATGATAGGTGTCACAACAAATGTAAGTACCTGGGCTAGCACAGAATACAAAATCACTACTCTAATTTGTTTTCTCACTTTATGATTTTTACTTTCTCTGTAGTTTTTTTTCCTGATTCATGTTTTTTCTTCATCTATTTAATTTTACTTATCTTTCTGTTTATTTATATTCATCACCCATTACCTTGTAAAAGATAACTTTTGCTCACATGTGGCATTGTCCATGTATGTTAACAGAGACCTTCTCAAATTCTTTTTTTTATTTTTTTTTATTAAAAAATTTTTTTTAACGTTTATTTATTTTTGAGACAGGGAGAGACAGAGCATGAACAGGGGAGGGTCAGAGAGAGGGAGACACAGAATCTGAAACAGGGTCCAGGCTCCAAGCTGTTAGCACAGAGCCCGACGCGGGGCTCGAACTCACGGACTGCGAGATCATAACCTGAGCCGAAGTCGGCCGCCTAACCGACTGAGCCACCCAGGTGCCCCTCAAATTCTTAAATTCAGGAATATCACCATAGCGTGTATCGTACCCTCTCCTCCAACCACCCCCTCCCCTGCCAAAAGAAACCCAAAACAGTGAAGTATAATTTTCTGAGAGTGGAAAGGTGCCGTAAGTCATGGTAAGAGGCAAGAAAGCTAAGTTGAGTGCAAGTGCAGGGCAGTCAGCTAGGCTCATTCATCATCCCACCGTTGTTTTAGCAAATTGTTACAGATTGGAGGGATAATTGGTGGCAAGTCATTCATGAATGCCAAGGGCTTGCTATATACATGGCCCTTCCCAGCCCATCTTGGCCGACTTTCCAGCCCCACCATGCCATCATGTGCCACACACAAATTCTTGCAGTTCCTCAAACACTACATGCTCCTTCCTATCTTTGTGCAATGAAATGGAATTACCTCTACGTATGCTTTTCTTTATCTTTGAACTCCTCATCCTCAAGACGCAACTCAAACATCATGTTCTCCTACAAGTTCTCTGGATTCTCACGAAGGGCAATCCCATGGTACTTGGTGCAGACTTCAATACAGCACCTACCACATGAGAATATAATTCTTATGTCTCTTTCCCAAAGACTAGGAGGCCTCTGGGTTCAGCAAACAGTTTGGATGCTCTTATAGTGGCTTAACACAGAGAGGACCTGAATGCACAATAGTGGAGGAGAAATGAGGGGTCAGATTCATGAGACAGGAGTTAAGAGGTGACAGAACTTGGTTGATTGGAGGCAGTAAAATGAAGTGTGCAGGATTTGCTGCCCAACAGCATAGATTGTAAATCAAGCTCTGCCACTTAGTAGGTATAGACTTGGGCAAGTTACTTCACCCTGACTTGTTTTCTTATCTGTAAAACAGGAATCATGATAGTATATATTTCCTAGGGCTGCTATGAAGACTGATACACATAAATTGCTTGGAACAGTGAGTACCTATCATACAGTAAGCCCTCCATAAATGTCAGTTGCTGTTTTTGTTCCTATTATAATTAATAATTATAAATTATAATTAATTATTATTACTGAATATGAAGAGTGAGGGAGAATAAGGTCATACGGATAGATTCAAGGTTTCTAACTTGAGCACCTAAACGTAAGGTGGTATTTTTCCATATAATAAGATGCTAGAGAAACAGCAGAGTTGAATGAGAAGATGGTAAATTCAAATTTTTATTGATACTATTTTTTAGAGCAATTTTAGGTTCACAACAAAATTGAGCAGATGGTACACAGATTTCCCAGTACTCCCCCAGTCATGCCTCACCTCCCTCATTATCAACATTCCCCACCACAGACGTACATTTGTTGCAACCGATGAACTCACACTGAGACACATCATTGTCAATCAAAGTCCATAGTTCACAAGCTCAATTTTTGATAAGCTGAATGAGAAGGGTCTGTGGAACCCCTAAATGGAGATGTCTAGCAGGCTGCAGGATGTAAAAGTCTATAGTTGAAGAGGGTTTTGGGATGGAGATAGAGATTGGGGAGTTACCTACACAGGGTAGTTCAAACCATGGGCATGGGTAAGTTTGCCAAGTCAAGTGTATAAGGAGAAGCACAGTGACTAAAGTCTATTCAAGGTTCTTTCTCACTTATCTTTAGCTAATCTATCAGTTATTGCTAAAACTTAGTGACTTAAAATAACAAATATTATCTCACAGTTTCTGTGGGTCAAGAACCTGGACCATTCAGCTGGGTGTTTCTGCCTCAAAGTCTCTCCCAAAGCTGTAGTCAAGGTGGCAGCCAAGGGTGCAGGTATTCCATGGCAGATCATACTACAAAGTTCATTTATAAAGAAAAAGAGGGGCACCTGGGTGGCTCAGTCAGTTAAGCATCCAACTTCAGCTCATGTCATGATCTCACAGTTGGTGAGTTTGAGCCCCGCATTGGGCTCTCTGCTGTCAGCATGGAGCCTGCTTCGGACCCTCTGTCCTCCTCTTTCTCTGTCCCTTGCCTGCTTGTGTTCTCTCTCTCTCTCTCTCTCTCTCTCTCTCTCTCTCTCTCTCAAAAATAAATATTAAAAAAAAAAAGAAAGAAAAAAGAAAAGGAAAAACCCAGCAGACCCTACCTGTTGTCACTCTCTGTAACTTCCAAGGCTAGGTTAGAAGAGGCATGCAGCTTCTATCAGTCTCTTTTTTGGGACTCTCCACTTCAAATCCCAGCTACCATGCTGTGAGGAAGCTCAGGCCCCATGGAGACGCTATTTAAAGGTATTCCAGCTGATAGCACCCTCTGAGGTCCCAGTCATGAGCCACAATGTGTCAGATACTAGGATGGAAGGCTGGAGGTCTCAGAAGATAGCCAGTCCTGGTACACACTTTAGTAGTTTTCCTTCTTTCAACTCTATCACTTATTCAAGAGCCACACACCCCCTGCCTCTTTTTTTCCAGAGAAAGGGAGTGTGTGTATGTAAGCAGGGGAGAGGGGCAAGGGGAGAGGGAGAGAGAATCTTAAGTAAGCTTCACAGTCAGGACAGAGCCCAACACAGGACTCAATCCCACGACCTTGGGATCATGACCCAAGCTGAGATCAAGAGTACAATGGTCAACCAACTGAGCCACAAAGGCACCCCAAGAGTCTTAAGAGTACATATCAAGGGTATGATCCTAGTAAGAATGGATTTATAGGAAGCTTAATTCTTACTATCGCCAAAAGGCAGGAACATCTTTATACCTCTTTGCCAACTAGTTCTAAAAGGTGATGATTTGTAGTGAAGACATTAAGCTTGACATTAAAAGGCAGGAATTTAATTTCTAGCTGCATGCTAGTAATGTAGACCACAGCAAATCACTTAATTGCTCTGATCTTCAGTTTTCTCATCTATACAGTGGGCATAATAGCAGCCACCTTGCATACATCACAGAATTATTATAAAGACCAAAAGAGAGAATGGGTGAGAGCATTCTTCTGACAAGTAAAACAGTATACATATGTGAGACTTAAGTGTCTACTTTTATTACTTATAGGGATTTATATAGGAAGTAAAGGAACAAATCCTGCCCTTCTTTAAATTCTTGGTGATATGCTTCCCTTTGATGTACATATGCTTGGATACTTCCTCGGAGACTGTCACTGTAACAGGTGAAGAGTTCCTTGTCATAGCTAAGATCCCTTTTCTTCAGTCATTAACTTGAATAAAATGTTTTGCTGTGAGACAATCCCCCTTTTTTTTAGTATTTTTAAAAAAATATTTACTTATTTTTGAGAGAGAGAGAAACAGAGTGCCCGCGGGAAGGGGCAGAAAGATAGGGAGACACAGAAGCTGAAGATAGGCTCCAGGCTCTGAGCTGTCCACACAGAGCCAGACGCCAGGCTCCAACTTACGAACTGTGCGATCATGATCTGAACCGGTCAGTCACTTAACCGACTGAGCCACCCAGGTGCCCAGAGACAATTGCTTTTTAACGACACTATAAAAACTATGTCAAGTTGATATGAAATTATTATATAGGTTTTAGCCAATTTTCTCTCTGCATGATTTGGGGAATTCTGTTTCTGAGCAAAGCACTGACTGTTTTACTATATAGCCAACCGCGTGCAGCTGTCCCAGGAACCGTGAAATTCTCCATTTCCTGTATTAGATTGTTAGCTACTCTCAAAGCTTACTTTTCCTCCTGGATTCTCCATCTTGGAGAAATGAACCAGCATCCAATCACTTAGCCTGGAAATCATCCTTGGCTTCTTTTCTTCATCCATCCTCTTCTTCATTTTCGCCACCTTCTTTCCCTCAGTCTCCCTCCAGATTCTGAGGACTTCACCTTTGTAATAGCTCTAGACTCTATTCCATTTCCATTCTTACTGCTACTCTCTCACCTATACTACAGAAACAACTTCCTAATACTCTCCCTGCTCAGAGTGCCCCTCCTCTAGTCTTGCTACCAACAAACGAATCCCAGTTTAAAAAAATCGAACACTCCTCTAGTCAACAGATGGAAATACAGCTACTCCACATGTCTGCCCATCCAGCCTCAACAGTGCTACAGCACAGGTATGATCATACTGATTTTACAGGCAAGAAAAGTTTGGCCTAGAGACTGACTTCCTTGAATTCCACTAGGTCTCTCACGGCTAAACTCTTGCTCTTCAGTTTAATGCCTCAGGCCTCCTATTTGTAAAACTGGATCAATAGTCACTTTCCCATATACTTGGCATAAAGAGGAAATGAAATAATACTGGGAAAGTGCCTGGAACAGTGCCTGGCACCTAACACTCAGTTACCTTTTGCTATTATTCTGATTAAAGTTTTCATTGTTCTTGTTACTTCGTTCTTCAGTGCCTAACAAAGAAATAAAGCAAGAGTTTCAAATCCGAAGTACTAATTCTTTTCCCCTTAGCGCCCCATCTCCTCTCTGACACAGCCAACTCTTTGCCCAGAGTTAATTACCAATTTGGGCTCGTTTGCCTGCCTGAGACTGGGCGGGGGACACGCAGCTCCCGCACAGGGGCAGCTTCAGGACCCAGAGTGACGTCGTCGGGGGCGCGGCTGTTAGGTTGAAATGTGGACAGGTTGGGATGAGGCCCGCGCAAGCTAGAAGAGCCGTGAACCCAGTTACGAGCTCTCTAACCTCTAGAAGAGTGTGGTCTTTGATTCCCATCCAAGGCTCAGGCCTCGGTTTCCTCTTCTGTAGAAAAAGGAGTTTATTATTCATCGTGCTTCCACTCTCAAAGGGTTGCTGTGACAACGCAGCACTAGCACTTCGGAGAGAGAGCTCCGTTATTTCCAGCCTGGAGCCTTAGGGAGGGCGAGTGGGAGGGGCCTGGGGTCACGTGACCAACGCTGCCCAGTCCCCTCAGGCCTCCGAGAGCTTGCCCCAGAACGTCTCTCTCTCGGGTGGACGGGGCTCAAATTCCGGTGCGGACTAAGTTGCTCTTCCGGGGTGATCGCCACCGCTTCCGGGGCGGGGCGAGGCGAGGCGAGGCGAGGTGAGCTGTTGGAGTGGTGGTGCTTCAGCTCGCTCCCGGCCTGTGTCTCCGCGCTCCCTGGTGCAATGAGCTTCCTCAAAAGTTTCCCGCCGCCCGGCTCGGCTGAGGGGCTCCGGCAGCAGCAGCCAGAGACCGAGGCTGTGCTGAACGGCAAGGGCCTCGGCACCGGCACCCTTTACATCGCTGAGAGGTAGGCAGGGTCCCTGTTCCCCAATGCCGGCTTTCTGTGCGCCGCCTTGTTCCTGCTGGCGCGGGCTGAGTGGCGGGGCGGGGGCGAGACCGCGACCTCGGGGACTGCTGCGAGGCGGAGCGCGTGCCCCGGGTCGCCTCGGAGAGGCCTCTGACGGGGCGAAGACTCGATTATTCGGGCGTCCTCTCCTCCCGAGCCTTCCTCTCTTCTTCACCCGGAGTTCTCTCATCATTGGGCTTCTTGACGGCCTGTCTTCCCGAGGTCTGGTGCGTGCGTTGTTCTTGACTCAAGGTCTCCTTTTAAGGTGTTTGAGTTTCCAGCCCCTAAGTGAGGATCATCGATGTGCATGGTCTTTTCTGTGAAAAGGTGCGGGGGGTGTTGCTCTGGGCAAGATATGTAGGTTTGGAGCGGATTGTGGAGGATTTTGAAAGTCTGGTTAAGGGGTATAGCTTTTTTTCTGTAGGTGTGGGTGGGGAGAGGAACATCCTCATTCCCATTCAAGTTGGGGGTCATATCCAGAGAGACCAGACTCCCATCTCTCGTTTTTTCCCATTTCTGACTGCCATTTCCATTCCTAGAAGGAATTACCCGTTTATTCAGCCATTTGGAGCACTGGACTTTTACAGACATGTCGAAAATACCAGTTGTAGGACTGAGGACCCCTTTCCTTGATGCATGGTTCCATTCATCATCAAGCCAACAATGACACATTAAATCTTTTCTGTCCTACAAATTTGTCTGACTTCTGCTACTGTATCACTTTTGTCTACAGCCAGGGAAAATTCTCTCCTTTTAAGAGCTCGTGTGATTACCTTGTATCACACAGAATATCCAGTTCTGTTGTCAACTGACTAGTAACCTTAATTGCATACACAGGGTTTCTTTCGCTGGGTAACAAATGTATTCATAGGCTTGCCACCAGAGGATGAAGGTCATGAAGGAGGCAAATTTCTGCCTACCACAGAGGGAACAAAAAATATGTAAAGAACCCTTGGTTTGAGGGAAATGTAAGCCCTGAGCAAAGCTTAGGCTTTTGACCAATTACTGAGATAGGAAATACAAATGGGAGGAAAAGTAAGTTTGGGGTGAGGTGCAGATTAGAGTTTGGTCTGGGCATGTGTGCTTAGTTGGGTATAATAAGAGTGTGTTTCTGGAGAGAGTGGGTTTTTTGTTTTTTTTTTAATGTTTTTATTTTTGAGAGAGAGAGACAGACCATGAGCAGGGGAGGGGCAGAGAGAGAGGGAGACACAGAATCTGAAGCAGGCTCCAGGCTCTGAGCTGTCAGCACAGAGCCCGACACGGGGCTCAAACTCATGGAGTGTTCTTGAGATCATGACCTGAGCTGAAGTCAGGCGCTCAACCGACTGAGCCACCCAGGCGCCCCGAGAGAGTGGTATTAAAGATAGAGATTTGGAAATCATTAGTATAAAGGTTAGTATATACTCATGGGGAATAGGTTAGATACCCCAGAAGAGAAGAGGGCCAAGTATAGAACCTTGGGGACACATTTGCATTAAGAGGTAGGTTATGGAAGGAAGAGACTTGAGAATAGACAAGAGGGAGGAGCAGTCAAATAAAACCTGAAAAGCGTCTCTTGGGTAGTGGCAAGGAGATCTTTAATGATGTTGGGAGAGCAGTTTCTTTTAAGTGGTGGGGAGTGCAGCACAGGTAGATTGCTATCCCCTGCACCATCCCTTTTTCTCCATGGCTTCTCTGTGTATTGATGCTTCCTGTAATATAACTACTGTTTAGGGAAGGAAGACAAGGTCCTGTGCTTGTCTTTTCATTTTGAAAAACTTCAAGCCTAAAGAAAAATTGCAAGTGTTGTTAATTAACACAAAGATTCATAAATTGTTAACATTTTACCACATTTATCTTTTTTCTGAGCTATTTGAGACTTGCAGACATGTTGTCACATCAACTGTAAACACTTTAGCAAAAATCTCCTAAGAACAAGGACATTCTATATAACCACAATACAGTTATCGCACTGAAGAAGTACAGACTCCTTTTAAGCTCTTATATGTTTAAAAAACTTTGATTTCAGCTTTTCACTAATAAATCTCTTCTTTAAGAAAGTATTTTTGTAAAATATACATACAGCAAAGAATATACATTATATATGGATGATTTAAAGAATTATAATTAAACCAACCTGTGTATGTCCACCAGCTAGGTTAAGAATAGAGTATTATGAGTACCATGAACACCTACGTTCATCCCTTTTTACTCATGGTTGGCATTACCTCCTTGGTCTCTTTCCACTTTTTTGTTCTTTCCTACCTAGCATTTCCAAGTTTTGATAGAAGAATCAAGGCCTCAACAAACTAGGAAGGTTCACTAGAAGATTTGACAAATGAGGGTTAACAGTTAGCCGAGTGAATGAGGTGGACTAAGGGGAAAAGTAAGTAAGAAACAGGATGCTCAGAGGCAAGAGTGAGAAACCATATTGTGTGTGCCAGGATATGAAACACACACACACACACACCCATACCATCTAGCAGTTCTTCATCTGAATGAATAAGTGGAAAAGAGTGGAAAAATAATCAGGATGGAGAAGAAGAGAGCCATGGAACATGAGCTCGGCCTTATAGCCCAGGGGCTTTGGGAAAATTATTTTAGGATTTTAGGCAAAGAGGCGTAGGGTCTTATTTGGTTTTAGGTAGTTTCTCAGATGTGTACTGAGAGATATGGAACTCTCAAGCTTATTTTCAAAGTTTAGTTTTCATAGGAAGTTGACTTTTTTACCTAAGTAAGGAAGAGATCAGAGGCATGAATCATTCAAAATGGATCATTTTAAACAGGTAAAATAAAGTAGGTAATTAAATTATATTTTATGCCAAAGTTAATTTAAAAAAAATTTTTTTTTAGATGTTTATTTATTTTTGAGACAGAGAGAGAGCATGAGCAGGGAAGGGGCAGAGAGAGAGGGAGACACAGAATCAGAAGCAGGCTCCAGGCTCCGAGCTGTCAGCACAGAGCCCGACGTGGGGCTCGAATCTTTGAACCGTGAGATCATGACCTTTTCTTCTAGAATATGTGAAAAGTGAGTAAGAACATAGTGATCAGAGTAGATGTTTCTTTTAAGTGGAACTTGGCTTCTCTTCTGTAGAGTGCATATCCATGTCCAAGTATAAGGAACTACAGAGCAATTATTATGTGCTTTTTAAAATAAAGACCATAATTTGATAGGCACTGAGTCTGTTTTATATTTCAGTTTTTCCATCTGCTAATTGAGTCATTAAAATTTTGTGGCTCTAAATTTTTGAAATCGTTTTGGACACCCAAATTTGGAGCACTACTTTCTTTATTGTGATAATTTCTGGGGGATTGTTGAGGTGAGGAAAGGGAGTTTATTTGCTTAAAATAATAGAGTTTTAGTAAGGGACTGGTAATACTTGTTTGATAGGAGCACTATTTCATCTGCATCTTCCTTGAAGAGAAAAGCAGTGGACAGGAAAGGCACATACAGCACCACAATCTAATTACAAAAACAAAATCTATTTCTTTGGAACTAATGGTATGAATCATTCTAGAAAATCATTTCTAGAGCTTTTACCTTTTTAAGCTTCTTAAGATTTATGATTTTAAGACTCCCAGGTTTCCTTTTTCCTTTCCTTTCCTTTTTGCTAAGCATGTTGGATGGAAATGTGCATGATCTCAGACTGCTGCACTGTCATTGTTCTTGCCCAAGGGAGTCCTAGGTTCATTTATTGTATTTGTTTTTGCTTGGTTAGAAGTTGAACAACCAGGCTTGTAAAAATTGTATAGGAAATAGAAGATGTGGGGGCATTATTGTCATTTATTATTATTATTTTTTAAATAAAAGCTTTATTGAGATAATCTACATAGTATACAGTTCAGGGGTTGTTAGTCTCTTTGCAGAGCTGTGCAACCATCACCACAATCGATTTTAGAGTATTTTCATCACCCCTTAAGAAACTGGCACTTGTTAGCAGTTAATCTGTATTTCCCTCCAGCCCTGGGCAACCAGTATATTGCATTAACTTTTATTGCATTAACATTTTTCTGTGTGGTTTCTTAAGGATCTTTTGCTCCTTTTTTTTTTTTTTTTTTTTTTTCCTGCTAAGTGGTGCAGCTCCAGATGGGTGAAGTATTGCCAAAAAATTATCCTGCCTTTACTCAAAATTCAATAGACTGATTTTGGTGATATGTTTCCTTTATTATACCAATAAAATATTTCCTTTTGGCCATTTTTGAGGGAAAACTAGACCTTGCTTATTTGTAGCTTTCTTTTAAAGCTACAGAATAAATGAAAGGCTTCATACAGTCTTTCCGTGGGATAAGTATTTTCTAACTAGTGGTAAGTTTGATTACAGCCATTTTATGTATTCACCATTTAACGTAGGGTTAGTGGAGAAATTAGTGACTCCCAAGTGTTTATTGCATACTTACATGCTGGACACTATGCTAGTGGTTTTGAAGAATGTGACATAAAGAAATATGACACATTCTGTCATAGCTCACATTCTGTCAGGGTACATACGAGATTCATTGCCACGGAGTTAAGTGCTCAGTGGCGTATTATTGGACATAAGTGCAGTTCAGAAAAATATCATTATGGACAGGAGTAACTGGAGGAGGGCTCAAGGAGGAGCTGGGACTTAACCAATTGAAGAGGATTTGCAAAAGGAAGGCACCAGAAGACATTCCAGATACAACCAGAGGGAACGCATAGAAACACATGTGACTTAAGAAATTACATTTCAACTCTTTGAATTTTTACCTAGAGGAGAGAACTTAACAGTTCTCGTTTTAAAGAAATTCAGTTCCTGCTGCTGAATTTTATTTTAGGAATATTTCTAAACACCAAGCTTGAATTTATTCCACATGCATAAAGTGTCCAAGATGAACCTTTATAAACTTTAGGCTTAAATTAAGATTTGATTTCTTAAAATCATCTTCCTTATATGTGTTTTTCAGCCGCCTGTCTTGGTTAGATGGCTCTGGATTAGGATTCTCACTGGAATACCCCACTATTAGCTTGCATGCGGTGTCCAGGGACCTAAATGCCTATCCACGAGAGCATTTGTATGTTATGGTGAATGCCAAATTTGGAGGTATGTATGGTGTAATTTAATCTTGAGCTTCCTTTGGGAGAATATTACATACATTTAAAAAGCAGTCTTTGATCATAGGATAATATTCAAACGATTGACCTATTTTGGATAATAGTTTATTAAGCAAAATTTCAGCTCAGTAAAATAATTTGGGCACTGGTTTTTTACCTTCTATATGTTTGCATTTAGAATTATTCAGTTATTGTGGATTTATATTTCTAATTTTTCCTCTTGCGTTTAACTGTTTATTCTTTGTTTTTGTAAAGGCATTTACATTTGGCATGCTTAGAGGCTTGGATCAGTATACTTTGTGCTTCCATGAGTTTAGTGTAGAAGCTGGGTTTTTTTTGTTTCATTTTATTACAGAAGTGGTTCTAAGTGGCAGACAGAGTTGTGTCCCCCTGGCCCCATTACGCAATGACATTTTGATTTTCATGACTGGCAAAGGGGAGGAGTGCTACTGGCATCTAGTAGTTTAGAGGCCAGAGATCCCACATGGCACAGGACAGCCTCCCACAACCAGAAATTACCCAGTCCAAGTGTTCGTAGTGCCAAGGTTGAAAAGTCCTGTGGTACAAGATTCCCAAGTTTTTTGCTGTTGGAGATCCCTACAAAGGTTCATAAAAATCTAGTGAAGGTGATGAAAGAAGGTGTAAGAAAGAGAAGAAAATCCATTTGGGGGGTTGTGGACAATGGATTGTAAAAATTCCAAACAAGAAACAAATTAGGCACGAAATTAAAACTTGTTAATTTTTGTAAGTGTAAATGAGAAGTTTTATACTATATTGTGTTAGTTTGACTTTCTTATTATTATTTTTTGTTTATTTATTTTTGAGAGAGAGAGACAGTGGAGCAGGGGAGGGGCAGAGAGAGAGACATACAGAATCTGAAGCAGGCTCCACCCTCTGAGCTGTCAGCACAGAGCCTGATGCAGGGCTCAAACTCACGAACCGTAAGCTCATGACCTGAGCTGAAGTGGGACACTCAACCGACTGAGGCACCCCAAGATTTTATTAAGTAATCTTTACACCCGATGTGGGGCTCGAACTTAAAGCCCCAAGGCCAAGAGTTGCATGCTCCACACACTGAACCAGCCAGGCACTCCTGACATGATTTTTTTTTTTTTTAATTTTTTTGATGTTTATTTATTTTTGAGAGAGACAGAGGCAGAATACGAGTAGGTTGGGGCAGAGAGAGAGGGAGGCACAGAATCTGAAGCAGGCTGCAGGCTCCTAGCTGTCAGCACAGAGCCTGACGCGGGGCTCAAACTCAACGAGCTGTGAGATCATGACCTGAGCTGAAGTCAGACGCCCAACTGGCTGAGCCACCTAGGCGCCCCATGATTTTTTAAATTATAAAATAATTTAAATATTGAAATGTGCAGAGAGTAATGAAATATTTCAATATTTATTATTTAGCATAAATTCTAACATTTTTTTCATAACTTTTAAAGAAATAAGACAGTATTAGTACTGTTGGAATCTTTTTCGTACCTTCCCCATTTTGTTTCCTACTCTGTCTCCCGAGTTAAACATTATCCTAAAGGTGGTATGTGTCCTTCCCTTCTAAGTTTTTAGATTTCTACTGAATATGTACAAATCCATAGGCAATGTGATGATTTTATTTTGTGTTTAAAATTTTAACTTGTAAGTGGTATTATTTATATATATTCTGGAACTAGTTTTTTCACCCAGTTACATTATTTAATCTGTGCATTTTTTTTAATGTTATTATATTTAGTTTTGAGAGAGAGAGAGAGAGAGCAGGGGCGGGGGGCTGCAGAGAGAGAGGGAGAAAGAGAATCTCAAGGTGTTAGTGCAGAGCCCGATGCAGGGCTCAATCTCACAACTGTGAGATCATGACTCGAGCCGAAAATGAGAGTTGGTCGCTTAACTGAGTCAGGCACCCCTCTGTGCATTTTGATACATATAAATATTTGTTCTTTTAAATTGCAGTCCATGTATAAAATATGACCAGATAACAGTACATCTGTTTTCTTTTTATTATCAACATTTATTTTTTAAATTTTCACTAGTACATATAGTACTTCAGTAAACATTTATGTACAAACTCCTTGTGTACATAATATATACTTAGATGAGGAATTGTTGGGTAGTAGGATATACACACCTCCAGCATAGTTGTAGCAATTTCTGCTTCTACCAGCATCATGTTCTAGTTCTCTTTATTGAACATTTGTATTTTTTTTCCTTGCCTATAGACTTTGGTAATTTATCTGTTGGATTAGTTAACTTGTATGGGCCTTAGTTTTCTCACCTGTAAATTATTAGTGATAAATCACATCAGTGGATTACAAACTGCTACTGAACCCTTTGGTTCATGGCGAAAGGTAAAAGAAACCGGTAACAATAGAACTGTACTAGTTAGAGGCCTGACTGTTTGGGTCTCCTCACCCCCACCATGACCTCGAAGGAAGCTTAGAATCCCTAGGGCTCAGTGAAGTACAGTGTGACTAGATCAGAAAGGCAGTCCACAGTCTTTTAGTTCTAAAATAACCATGTTCTTATCATTTGATGTAAAAACAACTGCAGTATTTGATACATCAGTAAACATCCTTTAAGAAATTATTTTAGGCTTCTTTTTTTTCCAAAACAAGTGAACAAATTAAAATATTTTATTTATGGGGGTTCCTGGATAGCTCAGTTGGTTGAGCATCCAACTTCGGCTCAGGTCATGATCTCAAGGTTTGTGAGTTCAAGACCTGCATTGGACTCTCTGCTGTCAACACGGAGCCCATTTCAGATCCTCTTTCCCCCTCTCTCTCTGCCCCTCCCCTGCTGGTGTTTTCTCAAAAATAAACAAACATTAAAAAAAATAAAAATATAAATAAGTGTTTATATATTTTGACAGAGAGAGAAAGTGCTTGTGCATGAGTGGGGGGAGGGGTCAGAGATAGAGGGAGAGAAAGGATCCCAAGCAGGCTCCACGCCGACAGCACAGAGCCCTACATGGGGCTCGATCTCAGGAACAGTGAGATCATGACCTTAGCCGAAATCAAGAGTCAGACACTTAACCGACTGAGCCACCCAGGCACCCCTAAACATGATTTAAAAAGTTATTTTTATTCCCTTTCTAGAGGAATCAAAAGAATCTGTTGCTGAGGAAGAAGAAGACGACAGTGATGATGATGTTGAACCTATTGCTGAATTTAGATTTGTGCCTAATGATAAGTCAGCATGTGAGTATTCTATAGAATTGATTCTTTTCCCTTTATGTATCAAGTACTCCCCACACCCCATTTACCTTTACCCTCATTACCTCTGTTCTATTGCCTTTTCTTCATTTTAACATCTATCATATCACTGAGGACCCGATACCTATTAATATCGAAGACTGTAAATGTAGTGAGAGCATAGGAGACACCATATTATTTGGTGTGTTTTGTGAATGGAGAAATCTGGTTATTTTTATTGACATGATGCTGTTGACTTTGAATCTTACCAGATAGAGGGCAAGGAGTCCTGGCGATTCCAAAGTGAATGATGCAAGGATAGCTGGAAAGAGCCCTATTAACTGAAAGGGGCTTCACCCTGATTTAGCAGCAGTCTGACCAGGACTTTGGCTCTTTTTCTCAGAAAATCCAGCCAGGCATGAAGAGATCTCAACATTATCTTGAAATGAACTCTTATTTTGTAACTTGTCCATTGCCATCAAGCACTTTTCAAGATTGATCTCCTTGGAATTTGGCAGGTTTTGTAAATAGTGTGATTCTGGTATATTTCTTGTCTACTCATTGAATTTATTTGGACTGGTGGTTATATTACTAAAATTTTACTGTACACAGGCCATAAAAGAATGTTCATTACAATTTAATTTCCTTGTTCAGTGGAGGCAATGTTCACTGCAATGTGTGAATGCCAGGCTTTGCATCCAGATCCTGAGGATGAAGATTCAGATGATTACGATGGAGAAGAATATGATGTGGAAGCACATGGTTAGTGAAATGGATTTTTTTAAATGTGGTGTTTCATTTTAAGCATTTGTTTGTACTACAGGTATGAGATTATAGTTCTTTAGATCTCTGTTAAATACCCAGATAGTGTGGTTATTAATAAAAGTGAATGGCACGATTCATGTCAAAGTCAACTTGGAAAAACTGTGGAATTTCCAAGCTTAAGGGTAGAAAGCAGATATTATTGGGGTCAGAAAATGGATAGAGATAAATGGAAGGAAAGGAAATGGTAGATAGGAAAGTTGGGGTTGGGAGAGTCTTTTAAATTGATGCAGATGCTCCCACAGAATAAGCTTTCTCCCTCCACCACTTGAAACCTGTATTACTTACATCTTCCCTTAATATACTCCTTCAAACAGCTCATTTCCCAAGTCATTTTTCCCCCCAGAACCATATTTCACTTATCTAAGAGCATTTTTCTTTGCCTCCCCAGACCAGAATGCAATCACTAGCCTGGTAGATTCATGTAACTTGAGGTGCTTGCTGTTCTGTTTTCTTTTTCCCCACTGCTCTCATCTCCACCGATCTGGCTGTCCAAGGCCCCTTCCTCCATGTGTAGCCACTTCCTGGCCTGAGGCAAACTCGGTTCTGGAATTCTTCATATATCTGAATACATTCCCATCTTCACTGAGATTTTTTAGTGATTTTATTTTTTTATCCTTTTTATATTTGCCAGAATTTCTGAGTTTTTAAAAGGAGCATATATTTTAATCCCGAAAGAACCATCAGTACAAATTAATACCAAATTAATTTGCACTCATCTATAAGATTCCCACCTCAGGATAATATAAGACTCTTTGCCTTAGGAACATCCTCTTTGCCTTCTAGTGCCTGGACATTTGATTTTTTTAAGAATTGCTGTTTCCTGACCCATTATCTTTTGGAATCCCTTCTCATCCTAGAGGGTAGATACATTTTCTTTGTATTTCTGTTTTCAACAGATGACCTACATATGTGTATTAAACGAATATTGAAAAATATTTTCCTGGAAGCCTTTTTAAACTGTACCTATCTTCAATAAATGCATTATTGATTATCCATTTTTTTCTAATTGTTTTATAATAGTTTAAAAGCATTTTATTTTTTTAGAACAAGGGCAGGGAGACATCCCTACATTTTACACCTATGAAGAAGGATTGTCCCATTTAACAGCAGAAGGCCAAGCCACATTGGAGAGATTAGAAGGAATGCTTTCTCAGTCTGTGAGCAGCCAATACAACATGGCTGGAGTTCGGACAGAAGATTCAATAAGAGATTATGAAGGTGAGTATCCTTCTTTCTTTCAGTGTGAATAGTCAGATGGTCATTTGGGCAATGAGGGAAGCTATGGAGAGATATACACGTTCTTTTGGAAACTGTTAAGACAGAAAAATCTCAGACTTTGCAACTTTTTTAGTTTTTTCCCCCAACTACAAAAATAGTCTGTTCACAGTCAAAACATTTTTAAATGTTTTTCACAGGCAAAGAAGAAATGAAAAATCAAATGTAATTATAATTGAAAGACATTAATTTTTCTGTTGCATATCATTCCAGTCTTTTTTTGTTTGCTTGTGTGTATATATATGTGTGTGTACATATCAGTGCTGCTATTTTTATTTTTAAAATGAATTCCTATGTGATTATATGCAAAACTAGGATATTCACTTGATTTAAAGGGCTAGGCAGCATTCAGTACACTTGGGTTCTTGTTTTGTGACAAATATCTGGACCTTAATCAAGAGGCTTTCAAATTTGTTTCAGTTGTCTCTACTTTGTAAGCTTCTTTGTAAATATTTCCCCTGTTAGACTGGTTTGCTTTTCTGAGTGCCTATTTCAGTCAGAATATTGAAGTATTCTTTTGGTGCAGCCTTTACTTCTTATTCCTTGCTCTAGTGCAATACTGAGATCCATGGATTTTTCATTTAAATGACTTTCAATAAATAAACATTAAAAAACAAAAAAAAAACAAAAATGGGGCGCCCGGGTGGCTCAGTCGGTTAAGTGTCTGACTTCAGCTCAGTCTTGATCTCACAGTTTGTGAGTTCGAGCCCCACGTGGGGCTCTGTGCTGACAGCTCAGAGCCTGGAGCCCACTTCGGATTCTGTGTCTCCCTCTCTCTCTGCCCTTCCTCTGCGCTCACTCTCTCTCTCTCTCTCTCACAAATAAATAAACATTAATAAAATAAATGACTTTCATATTTCCTTGCTATTACTGTTACCCTTCAATCCTAGGCCCTTGTCTTCTCACGCTGGATTTATAGTAGTAGATCTTTTGCCTCAATCATCCTTGCCTCCAGCTCACTGTGCCATGTTAATCTTGAGAACACTCTGTGGTCACCTCAACTTTGCCTTTGCCCCAAATACCTCCAGTGTTGTTCCTACTACTCTCAATAGAACATTCAGGTGCTGCTCTTATGTACCAGACCCTGATTTAAGCACATTACACATATGTACTCATTTAATCCTTCCAAGAATGCTATTGTGATCCCTATTTTACAGGTGAAGAAACTGAAGCGCAAAAAGATCATATAACTTGCTTGAGGTCAAATAGCTAATAGGTGGTAAGAGGATTAAATGAGCTAATAGGAAAGAGAATATACCAGGCCCTGTTATAAGCATTTCTTGCATCTTACTTGTATTTAATATATACTGGTATTTTGTGTTGCTATAAAGTCTTACCACTTCTAATTTTTAGTGATGCAGAACATTCTTAAAGAGAGCATAATTTTTATTTCAGTGGTACATGTAAGTTTCTGTCATAATGTTGTGATCAGTATGCTCATGCACATAGCATGTTGACCTGGGGGTCCTGAAGTCTGGGATATTTTAATTTGGAAAAGTTTAGGCTTTGGGTCACACTGTTAACTCCTTGTGTATTCTTACTCTCCATTTTAAATCCTAGTTGGTGAGCCTCTAACATAGGCTGTAGGGTGAGATGGTTCAGATGATTTCTAGTGCTCTACCAAACTCTTAGCTGAAAGAATTCAAGATCTTACCTTTTTTTTCTCTTAAAGTAGGCTTCATGCCCAGCATGGAGCCCACTGTGGGGCTTTAACTCACAACCCTGAGATTAAGACCTGAGCTGAGATTAAGAGTTGGACACTTAACCGACTAAGCCACCCAGGCACCCCAAGATGTTACTTTTTTTTTTATTACAGTGATTGATGGGAGGGTGTCCTTAGACATTGAAAAGGCTTTCGTCACTGAAGGGGTTTTTTTAATTGTAAAATTCCTTATTTAATGCTTTATAGCAAATGATTTTAAGATCACAAACGCTTTTTGCTAAAATGAGATTTTGGCCTTTGTTCCTAAGCCTTATTATCATATTGAGAGTTGCCTATATATAAAACTTCTTCAGCCTGTACAATTCCCCATCTTTTAAAGTCCTAAGTAGCCATGTCACTCTTTTTGCCATTTATTTATTTATTTAGTTTGACCTATGCACTTCTTTTTTTAAATTTGATTTGTTTTAAAAAAATTTTAAATAATAACTGTATATATTTCAGATATGCCACAGGATGTTTTTATTTTATTTTTATTTAAAAAATTTTTTTAAGTTTATTTATTTTTGAGAGAGAGTGTGTAGAGAAATGGCAGAAAGAGAGAATCCCAAGCAGGCTCCATGCTGCGAGTGCGGAGGCCAATGCAGGGCTTGAACCCATGAACCATGAGGTCATGACCCGAGCTGAAGTTAAACACATAACTGACTGAACCATCTAACCGCCCCATAGATGTTTTGATATATATAGTGAAATAATTCCTACAGTTAAGCTGATTAACGTATGTATCTCCTCATATAGTTACCCTTTTTTTGTGGTGAGAACACCTGAAATTTGCTGTCTTGGTAAATTTCAATCCTTGCCATTTAAATATACACTATCTACTTGTGGCATTTCAGTGCTTCGTGTGCTCATTTATGTAAGAAGTGTTTATTGAACTGCTATGCCGGGTACAGAGAATACAGCGGTGCTCAAAAGAGATGAGATTACTGTCTTCCTATCAGTGGCATTCTTCTGTAGAGAAAAATAAATGAACTAATTAGGCGGTTATAGTACGTTGTGATATAGCATTGAGTTATAGGGGAAGCTTGAGAAGCTGTGTAATCAGAGTTTGAACTCTTCACCCAGCCTGGATAGAGAGAGATTCTGGATTCAAGCTTCATGGAGTAAGTGACATCCAAGCCAAGATCTGAAAGAAGAATAAAAGTGACTTGAGTGAAGGGGAATTGCATACAGGTAGAGGGGAGAGGTGGGTAACAGGATCAGCCATGTGCAAAAGTTCAAGAGATTATTCATCTCTGGGGGACTGAAAGTGGTTCATTTATGTCTGGAACTCTGTGAAGGGGAGTTGTTACAGGTACAGGTAAAGGTAGATTAGTGAACTGGGCTATATCTTAGAGGAACTTGAAAGCTGTGTTAAAGAATTTCAGTGTTATGCTTAGATCAGTGAGAATGTGAAGAATTTTATTTTGATTGTTTCAGAAGGTGATCCTGGCTCTGATAGGGAAAATTAATTGCAGAGGGAAATACTGGAAGATAGAAGAGAAACTCTGTTAAGTAGCTTATGATTTAAATTAGATGAGAGATCGTGGCCTGCATTTGGTAGTAGCAGTGAATGTCACAAGACTTAACAAATTTGAGAGATGTTTAAGAGAGAGAAACAACAGAAGTTAGAGATGTGGTAGGAGTTTCTGGATTACACAGGTGAGAGGTATCCTTTAGTAAGACTATTCGGAAAGAAAAACATTTCTTCTTTTTTTTTTTTTTTTTTTTAAATTATTTTAAGTAGACTCCACACCCAGTGTGGGGCTTGAACTCACGACCCCAAGACCCTGAGATTAAGAGTCACATGCTCTGCCAACTGAGCCAGCCAGGCGCCCCAACAGAAACGTTTTAATTTTAAGTTTGTTTCTTTATTTTGAGAGAGACAGAGACAGCGTGAACAGGAGGGGCAGAGAGAGGGGTAGAGAGAGAGACAATCCCAGAGCCCAACACAGGGCTATGAACCATAAGAACATGACCTGAGCCGAAACCAAGTCATTCGCTTAACCGACTGAGCCACCCAGGTGCTCCGAGAAACCTTTCTATGTGGAAAGATGATGAGTTAATTTAATTAAAAAAAATTGTTTTTCAATGTTTATTTATTATTGAGACATACACACACATACACACACAAACACACACACACACAGCATGACAGGGGAGGGGCAGAGAGAGCGGGAGACACAGAATTCGAAGCAGGCTCCAGGATCCCAGCTGTCAGCATAGAGCCTGACGCGGGGCTCGAACTCACAAACTATGAGATCATGACCTCAGTGGAAGTCCGTCGCTCAACCAACTGAGCCACCCAGGCGCCCCAATGATGAGTTGATTTTAGATACATATTGCATTTGTATGCCTAGCTTCATGTCCAGATGCCAGGGGACTCAGGCAGAAGCCAGTTTGTTGTGGGCAAAAGACTTAAGGGTGAATGGGAGGTGAGGAAGTAGAGAAAGCAGCTATAAACAACTCTTTCCAGAGGGACTTTGTCCCGGTTTTCCCCTCTCCCCGACACTCTTTTTTCCCTATGAAATGAGAATCTCACTCTACTTATGTTGTCTTTTCTCAAAATTATGTCATAAGCTTTGTAAGGATAGGACTTTTATACCTTTAATAGTAATAAGTTACACAGTAAATAGCCAGCACAGTTCTGTGAAGAGTGAACAGTTGGTGCTTACCACATTCAAAAGTTCTTACCTAGTGTTCTTTTAGTGTTGATGTTGAAAATTTACAAAGTAAATGTTAAATGTACAGGTGGCATTTTTCTTTCTTGGTTTGTTCCTGGTTACTTTTTCAGAAGAGAAAGAAATAGTTGTTACCAACAGAGGGCACTAACTTCCTTCCGGTGATGTGTAGGTTGAACCTTTACCTGTCTGAAGAGCTCAGTGGACTGTTGCTCAGCAGTTGATTTTTTCCTTCAGATGGGATGGAGGTAGATACTACACCAACAGTTGCTGGACAGTTTGAGGATGCAGATGTTGATCACTGAAAATGATTTATGCTGCTGTGGGGTAAGTAGTTTATTTTTTCCCTTGTCACTGAATCTTGTGAAATAATTAGTTTTTATTTTCCTGATTCAGGAGAACTCTATAAAATTAGCAGTTTGGAAAAATGTTACCCATTTCTGAAGTTATTGAGACTTAAGTGGTTTTTTCCCCTAAGAAATCAAGGTCTGCAAACAGCGATATTCAGGTTAACATTTACTGAGCACTTATCCCATATTAAGTATATGCATTGTGCTAGACATTGGGTAGTGCTAGGCATTGAGGCATGGAAGAATAATCACTCATCTTCAGTGAACTCAGGAGGAGGCCATTAGCCCGTTATTCAGAAATCAAGAGCTCCCTGGTTGGTTCAGGTGGGAGCAGCAGAGTAAGATCATGTCCTGGTGTGTCATCTTTTCCCACTTGTGGTGTTTGAAACCGTAGCACATTCATCAGAAAAAACAAAGCAGAGATTTGCTGCAACTCACTGCTATTCAGTTTAGGGCAGAAGTAGAAGTAATTCCAAACTGCATTTAAGCTTTTAATCATAATCTTGTATTGGCCTCTGTCCTTCTGAAAATAATGGAGGACCAAGGTCCTGGGTACCTTAGTGTTCAGGACTGATTTGCCAAACTGTTAAGTCCATGTACAGTTGTCCAGAAACAGTCATTTCCCAAGTTGCCACATACCTGCTTTTCTTTTCTTTTCTTTTTAAAAGTGTACGTGAGAGAGAGCACAAGGGAGAAGGGCAGAGGGAGAGAGAGAATCCTAAGCAGGCTCCATGCTCAATGCAGAGCCTGATGTAGGGCTCAATCCCACGAGCCTGGGATCATGACCTGAGCTGAAATCAAGAGTCAAATGCTCAACTGACTGAGCCATCAGGTGCCCCCATACCTGCTTTTCCTGACTGACATAAGAGCTCACAGCCAATTTTCCCTGACATGTTCTCGAGAGCTTTGCATAAAGTTTGTCCATGACTTTGCTGCATGTTACTCTGAGAAATATATTGTTCTTTGCCAGCTTGAGTATCTCAACTGTGTATTGGATAGTAGCTGAAGGTCATATATAGTTAGTTCATACCATATAGAGCTCCAAGACTAGTAAGCCTTCCTTTAAGCTTTAAGATTTTTACATTTAACATTAACATTAACATTAACATTTTACATTTAACATTAAAATTGTTGTCTCTTTTCTCCCTCTACAATGTCCTTCTAGTTCTGACTTGATGGCATTTTCTTGAATGCTGTCTGTCTTCCAGTCTTTGAGATGTTACTTTGCCCAGGTCCTTTATTTTCTTAAAGCATATAGTAGTAATGTGGCAAGATTTATATATTTTGGTTTGACTCATATTACTGTGAGTCATCCATTTGGGTTGTGAGAACCCTCCTTTTTCCAAGTTCCATTTACCTTCCAAATTATTGCCACTGTGGACATATCTTCTTATACTAACCATGAAAAATGGCAGTGAATCTCTGCTTTCCTCTCAGATGCTGCCAGTGGAACTATCAGAAAATAATGTCTTAGGAGTTCTGTGATTTATACCTCTTCCTTTAAATACTTAACTTTTATTTCCACAGTATTTATTTCTGTCATTAGTAGCTATATAGTCTAAAACCAGCATTGTCTCCTTGGCAGTTAGCTAAAATTATGTGTTCATATTGCTGCAGCTCTGTTAACTTTAATTTTCAGATCTCACAATTCCAGATATCAGTACTTCACTGTTCTACTGTATGGGAAATCTTTTGGTGCCAACTTAAGTCTCCTTTCCTTTTCACTTTTCTACTTGTCATGTTCTTTATAGTATGTTGACTTTTTCAGTTCAGTAATGCTTACATAGTTACTTTTATTGAAACTGGAAAACATTTTTTGATCTTCTGGCTTTCACATCTTTCTTCTTGAAAAATAGACTACTCAGAGAGTACCAACCACTCTATTAAGGATTATGAGAAACTCGTTTGTTATGTCACTCATGGTTACACAAATGAGATGTTACTGCAATTCACTGATGAGAATTCTTAGGATTCTTTGTAGTGTAATTTTATGGTGAAATAACCATAAAATAGCCACAGACTTTCTAATGAGCTGATGATTTGTTTTCTATTCATTTTATGCTACAGCTGGAGTGGAGAGATAGTTTATTCATAAAGTTTATACAAGTTCTTCATCTGGATAATTGACCTGAATTCCAAACAATGTCTGTAAATTTTTAATCATTTGAAATTAAGGAGTGGAGAAGGAATAATTAGAGTGTTTATGCAACCATTAAAATTTTCAAGATAATGGAACAAGGACCTCTCAATGCCTGAGATGGAATGAAGGGGACAGGGTAGAATCACAGCTCTACCACATGCCGGCCTCTGTGCCTTTGGATAAAGGCATATAATTTCTCTAATCTTCAATTTCCTCATCTGAAAATGGGGTTGATAAACTACCTGGCAGGATTGTTGCAAAGACTAAGATATAATATATCTAAGTTCTCTGGCACTCTTGACTAGTCAGTCAATAAATTACAGCTACTATTACTATTATAAACACTATAAATCTTTTGTTTTTCAGATTCTGCTCATAACTGTAGGAAAGAACTTGGTGCCTCTTCTACTGTGGAGTGGGTGTTGATGAAAGTCTTTTTCTTCTCCAAAACTTACCTGAACCAGTTCTTTTTTGAGACAGACTATACTGACACAAAAAGTTGTCACCAGCAGAAGAGACTGTGACCTTTATTAACAAAGGTGAATTAACTTAACCAAGAGGGTATTTGTAGTTTATCATCTATGCTAAAACTTTCTTTGTGCAAGTACCCTCTGAATAGGCCTATAGTTCCTGCCTTCATTATATGCGTCTCTGTCACCTGGGAGGCCTACGAAGGTGGACTGGATGGGAAGGAGGGAGGCTGAGACTAAGATACATCCTTTTAGAGCCTAAGGATCCCCTTACCCTTTAAAAACAAAGACAAAGGGATCTCACATCCTGGCCTCTGCTTGTTCTCCCCCAGGGTAAGGGTCTTTTGACTAATTTGGGGCCTAGATCAGTTCATTCAAGCATCTTTAGGGAGCCTCTTGGGAAACATTCTAGCCACATCTACTGCCATTAACAAATGCTTCTGACTAGCTTTTACTCCTTTCACCATGTTTCACCAGTCTCTTTTGTTATAACCTCTTAGGTTATATCCTCTAATTTGTAACCTCTTAGGTCGGTTTCCCTAACCAAATGAAATTGGGATGAAGTCCTCAGAGTACTTCAGAGGATAATTGTTTTGTCTTTAACAAATAAACAAATAAATCTAGGTTTTCTATATTATTGTGCTCTCATTCTTGACTAAAACCATTAATGAGAAAAAAATTTTTTTAATTAAAACTGGTAAAAAACGAGTCTTAACAGTTCTTATTTTTGTTTGACTTTTGTTGAGAATATAAACATGAAATGAGTAAGAAAATGTACAGTTAGAGTTTCTGGCAAATATTTAATAGGGCAAAGATTGAATGCATTTCAAGGGATTTCTGCTTCTTGCACTTGGATCAGGTAATTTCTTATACTTACTGACTCTCAATTTTTAGTTTTCAGACACCAGGGTATTTATTTGTGAAGCTGATTTATAATTACAGATGTATACTTGGACTTTTTATACCATTATAGCACTTTTAAAATAGAAAAGCTATTCAGGATCACTTGGCTAATTAGGGACTAAACTTTAGTTTGTGACCACAAAGCCCAGTGTTCTTGTTAGCAGTTTCACTTGGTTTCTGTCATCCTGCATGGTAGATTGGAAAAAGCTGATCTTCTTTTTTCTCAGCAGACTCTCAGAAATACTGAATTTGCTACAGTAGGCAAGTAAAAGGCCATGTGGAAATGGAAACTGAACTTGACTAAGGCATTCTCTGTATCAGCCCTGTCTTTATATACATTATACATATAACTATGCATATAATTTTCTTAACTACCTTATGAGGTACAGGTGCTTTTTTTTTTTAATTTTTTTTCAACTTTTTTTTTTTTTTTTTTTTTTTTTGGGACAGAGAGAGACAGAGCATGAACGGGGGGAGGGGCAGAGAGAGAGGGAGACACAGAATCGGAAACAGGCTCCAGGCTCCGAGCCATCAGCCCAGAGCCTGACGCGGGGCTCGAACTCATGGACCGCGAGATCATGACCTGGCTAAAGTCGGACGCTTAACCGACTGCGCCACCCAGGCGCCCCTTATTATCCCACTTTAAATTTTTTTTTTTTTCAGCGTTTATTCATTTTTTGGTAGAAACAGAGCACGAGTGGGGGAGGGGCAGAGAGAGAGGGAGACACAGAATCCAAAGCAAGCTCCAGGCTCTGAACTGTCAGCACAGAGCCCAACGCGCAGCTTGAACTCAGGGACTGTGAGATCATGACCTGAGCTGAAGTCGGATGCTCAACCGACTGAGCCACCCAGGTGCCCCTGTTATTCCACTTTAGAGATGAGGAAGCTACAGAGAGGTAAAATAGGTAAAGTCATAGATAGTGAGCTGTGATTTTTTTGTTTAATTTTAGAGAGAGCATGAGTGGAAGAGAGGGGCAGAGGGGGAGAGAGAGAGAGAGAGAGAGGGAAAATCTTAAGCAGGCTCCATGCTTAGTGCAGAGCCCAATGTGGGGCTTGATCCCATGACCATGAGATCATGACCTGATCCAAAATCAGGAGTTGGATGCTTAACTGACTGAGCCACCCAGGTGCCATGTGAACTGTGTTTTTGAAGCCTGTGCTCCATAACACTGTAGAACCTTCCCATCTGCCAGCAGTTGAAAGGAAGCAAGTCCTCTCTTCACTGCAGGATTTTAAATGTTAAAGTTTCAGTGGACAGCACAGGAAGTTCCCAGATTTCTCTGCTGGCAATCTCAGCAGCACTCATAATTCTATCCTAGACATTTATGTCTTCTTCAGTAAACGGGGTATTCTCATGGTCTAATCTTAGAAATTCTATTTGAGTCCTTTTTTGAAGTCATACTTACAAACTTATACTCGTGACTTTCAGTGAAGCAATAAAGTGCTCTGATAATAAATATATCAAAATGTCAAGGAGATTCTGTGCACTGTTTCTTATAGGCACTGCTGTGGTCAGCATAATGCAGTCATCTAAGATGTAGAAGACCAAGCATCTAGTTCTGGACCTATTTCCTCATCTGTAAAATGAGGGGATTAGATTAAGTGACTTTCAAAGATTCAGCTGTAATAACATTCTGTAATATTACTCAGTTGCTCCCATAGCTTTGAGAAAATAGAAGGTGAAAAAAAAAAAAAGATCAGGTCAGACTTCTTAAAAATGAAATTCATAATGATCAGTAAACCAACATTTCTTGATTCTGTTTGAACTTAATTTCAGTGTTACTGGGATTGTTTGCTTCCTATTTCTTGATGTAGAGGAAGTTTAAAGAAAAGCCATGGACATTTTCCCCTGTAATGTGAATCATCCAAAATATCCATTAAAGCTAGTGTTTATAGTCATCTGTTCTAAATTCTGTCGTTTAAAAAATGTATTCATAGGGGTGCCTGGCTGACTCAGTTAGTAGTATGTAACTCTTGATCTTGGGGTTGTAAGTTTGAACCCGTGCTGGGTGTAGAGATTAATTTTAAAAAATCTTTAAAAAAAAAAATTAAAAATGTATTCATTAAAATGATCCCAGTGGGTTTTCTCCTCCCACAGATCAGTTTGTCAGATATTGATACTTTTCATATAAGCTTATTTATTTACGTTTTTAAAGTTTATTTTTGAGAGTAAGCATGTGAGTGAGCAGGGGATGGGCAGAGAGAGAGGGGGAGAGAGGATCTGAAGCAGGCTCTGTGCTGACAGCAGACAGCCTGATGCAGGGCTTGAACTCATGAACCATGATATCATGACCTGAGCCAAAGTCAGATTCTCAACTGACTAACCCCCAGGCACCCCCAAATAAGCTTATTAATCTTTGTACATTATGTATTTTGAGGTCTTGTTAGGATTTCTGTCAGTATTGGTAAAGATGAGAGATTATGCACAGATGATCATGGTTATATAGCCCTTTACTTTTAGAAGAAGGGCTTCTTCTAAAAGTATACTTCTTAAAGTAGAACAATTCAGGCATCTGGGTGGCTCAGTCAGTTAAGTGTCCAATTTCGGCTCAGGTTGTGATCCTGCAGTTTGTGGATTCGAGCCTCAGGTCGGGCTCTGTATTGACAGCTCAAAGCCTGGAGCCTGCTTTGGATTCTGTCTCCTTCTCTCTGCCTCTCCCCCACTCACACTCTCTCTCATAAAAATATTAAAATAATAAAAAAAGAACAATTACTCATTGTTCAGAGAGATACTAGATTTTTTAGATAGAATTTTTATTTATCTGCATGGTTTTAGATAGTATCCTTATTACTATATATATAGCTAATTCTCATGCATCTCCTGTTTTAAAAGTGTTTCTAGAATGGATGAATCTATATCTGGCACCCATCCTCTTTGGCTAATACATAGCAGATCTCTTATGAGGATTCCAATAGAATTATTAACTATTCTTGACAAAGGAGCTGAAACTGAAACTGAAACATTTTCACTAGATCTCACTCTGCTCATATATACATAAGTAAAACCAATATGTAATGGTGGGGGGGAATGTCATAATTGCAGATGAGAAGTCAGTCCCAAAACTTTTGGGAGAACAGTGAACCTAGTCAGAATTTTTGTTAATAATATAATTCTAGGAAGATAAAATAGGGGCACCTGCCTGGCTCAGTAGGTAGAGCATGTGACTCTCGTCCTCAGGGTTGTGAGTTGGAGCTGCACGTTGGGTGTAGAGATTACTTGAAAATAAAATCTTAAAAAAAGAAGATAAAAATAGAGATATATAACCAGGGATAAGAAAGCTAAATGAAAGTGTATGGAGGCTAATTTTTAAGACTTTTTAAAATTATTATTTTGAAGATTATATGAATCACTAATATACTTAGAACAAAAGTACCTAGAAAATGGCTCAGAAAATGTTAAGTATTACACAATAGTAGTAATTCATTCTTTTCATAACAGAAAGAAGAAATAGATGCAGTGTTAACTCACCTCTTGGGATATATCTGAGAAGTCTGAAATTGAAACATCCTCTGAGCAATTAAAATAGATGTGATGAAATTTATTCATTTTCCTCGTAGGACCTCTTGGCCTTCAGTGCAAGTCTCTATCCCTGCTCTACAAACAGGTCCAATGTACTTGAGCATCTAGTTTCTAGGCATGCAACAGGATAGAAAAGGAAAAAAGGCGTGGTTGCATCAGGCATATCAGTAGCAGCAGTAAATAGCTGACAGAATTATGAAGGAAAGCAAATACAGGTTTACCCAAAAATACAGCAGACCAAGCCTTCATGGTATATAGTGCAAGTAGGATAGTGTAGCAATTTATGTTCATAAAAGTGCGACTAAAAATTATTAGCATTAATTCTAGTTGTAAGTAGATCCAATTCTGGCTAATTTAAGCAGAAAAAAGTCTTTTGGAACACTATCTGGTAGCTCACAAGATGGACAGGAAAATGGAAATAAACCAGGCTCATAAAAAGATTAGCAACCAGGAGTGGCCTATGTAAGACGCTATGATTCTTCTGTTGCTTTTAGACTGATTTTTTAATTGATCCCGTGCCTCTTGAGTCACCACAGAGTCCTGATTGGCAGGGACTGTGTGTTGCCAGGGGCAGAAAACAGGAGTATCTGGCCCCTTCAGCTTCTGCAGTGGGAGGGCACTTCCTTTACGCGGGTACTCACAGTGGTGGATTACCCCAAATAGAAAGGATACTCAGATGCTTGCTTGCAAGAAACTTATAGCTGTCTGCTGCAACCGTAAATCTTCAAAACAAAAAACAAAAATAAATTGAGACTGTACATAATAAAAGATTTTTTATAAAAACTGATGGTCACACTATTTGTCAAAATTAAAAATGGAAATATTGTTTGACCCAGAAACTCCATTTAAAGGAATTTATTCTATAAATTTGCACATTAGGAAAAGTCATATATGTAAAGATAATAATTGCAACTGTACTTCATTTTTTTAATTTTTTAAAGTTTGAGAGAGAGATAGCAGGAGTGGGGAGGGGCAGAGAGAGAGAGAGAGAGAGAGTCCTAAGCAGGCTCCACCAGAGAGAGAGAGAGAGAGAGAGAGTCCTAAGCAGGCTCCACCCTGTCAGCACAGAGCCCAATGTGGGGCTTGAACTCATGAAACCGTGACATCATGACCTGAGCCAAAACCAACGGTCGGATGCTTAATCAACTGAGCCACTCAGGCGCCCCCATTGCAACTTTATTTGTGAAAGCAAAAGACCAAGGACAACCTCATTGTCCATAATTAGGCCTGGGTCAATTACTTACAGTACATCTGTATAATGGAAAACTGTACTCCTCAAAAAGAGTTAGGTAGATCTTTATATACCAATACTAAATAAACTCAAAGATACATTAAATGAAAAAAATGAAGATACTTCTATAAGAGAAAAAGGGCTGGAGGTTACAGTGGAGATATATCATCGCGTGCTTAGGTGTACACAAAATATCCCTGAAAGAGAAGTGGGGGGCCGGGATAGGAGGGGGACTCAGGTCTTTAACCATTTCTAGGTGGAATTGCGTCTCCCCAAAAACATGTTGGAGTCCTAACCCCCACCCAGTATGTTAGAATGTGACCTTATTTGGAGTTAAGTCTTTACACAGGTAAGTGGAGTTAAAGTGAAATCATTAGGATGGGCCCTAATCTTACATAGCTGGTGTCCTTATCAGAAGGGAGAATTTGGACACAGACAGACATGGGCAGGGGGAGGCCATGTGAAGATAGAGGATTATAGTGATGCATCTACAAGCCAAGGAGCACCTTAGGCTACCAGAAACTAGGAGAGCGGCCTGGAACAGATCCTTCCCAAGTGCATTTAGAGGGAGCATGGCCCTAGTGACACATTAATCTTGGACTTCTGGCTTCCAAAACTGTGAGACAAAAATTTCTGTTGTTCTAAGCCACTCAGTTTGTGGAACTTTGTTATGATCATACTAGAAAACTAACACATCCCCCATGGTCATTTTTTTTTGTTTGTTTGTTTACCTGAGGAATAGCAAGCTGGCTATATACAAATCAGTTTAGAGTTTCAAAGAATTAAAAATGTATAATTATCATTCATTGTGTAAATGAACAACTCTGCAGTTGAAGCAGGTAAAGGAAAAGTTGGTTATCACTACCTAATTTTATAAATAACCTGTGTTCTGAAATATGTTTGGTATAGTAAAAGGTTAATGTAACATAACAAATATTCACATGCAGCTAAGAAATAAAATTATACAAGTACAGTTGAAGATTTCTGTATTCCCCTGATCTCCCTTCCTCCCCTTCAGAAGTAACCACTGTTCCAAATTTGGCATTTGTCATAACTATGTATGTGTTTGCATTTTTGCTCCACATGTATGTAGCATCTAAGCACTGTGTGGTATTGGGTTGTATGTTTTTAAACGTTCATTATTTGAATCCTTGTGCTGCTTTTCCTACTTAGCACATAAAAATTTTATCCAAGTTGATACAGGCAGCTCTGTAGCACAGTTCATCCATTTTCTTGATGGGCATTTAAGGTTCCAGTTACTCATTATGAAAGCAGTGCTGCAGCAGAAATCCTCGTGCATGCCTCATGCACACGTGTGCATTTCTCTATTGCGGTACCTTTCCGACTTCCCGTTATGCCTACAATAATACATTTCCCACCAGACCCACAAACATTGATTTCTACTAATCCCAGAAATGGAAACTTCATTAAAAACACAGTTCTTAACTTTGCTAGATGTTGCTAACCTGTTCTCCAAAACAGTTGGGGCAATTTACACTGCCATGTTAGGGAATAAAATTTATTGGTTATATCCTCACCAGCTTTTAATATATCCAGACTTAATTTTCTGCCAATCTCACGAATTTGAAAGTAAGGTTTCATCGTGATTGTAGTTTCCATGTTCCTGATTACTAGTGAGACTGAACACCTTCCTATTGTGTACATTGGACTTTTCATATTTTTTGCCCAATTTTTAAGTTTTTTTCCTTACTGATCTGTTCTTTATATATTCTAGATATTAATCTCCTAGTCTGTGATGTGTTTTCATTTTGTTTACTATGTCTTTTAAAAGTCAGAAGTTGTAGAATCCTGTATGCTTTTACAAGGAAAATGATTCATTATGTAGGATGGTATACAGTTGTTCTAGCTCTAGCATTCATTTAGTACAGCTTTGCTACAGTGTAGTTTTCAATAACTAGTTCACAGAAAATTGCTAAATAGGGCAGTGATGTCAGTAGTCAAACTTACTTCATATGTAATTTTTCCTAAAACATTAATGTTTTGCACCCCAAGTTACCTGTAATTTTGTGAGTTAATTAGAGGAAGACATGTCTTTAGGTCTAAAATAGGAAGCGGTGGCATGATTTGATTAATAGGATCACTCAAGCATTAGAAATAGGAAGTTATTGGGGCACCTATCTGGCTTAGTCAGTAGAGCGTGCAACTCTTGATCTCAGAGTTTAGGTTTGAGCCTCACGTTGAGTGTAGAGATTTCTTTAAAAAATTAAAATGTTTAAAAAAAACAACAGGAAGTTATTGGAGTAATCTGGACAAAGGTAAGTAAATGGAGGCTTGTACTAAACTGTGCTAGTAGGCTATAATGCAAAGTAGGAAAGCCTACATACCCTAGAGAAACATTATGTAGAGGGACATGTACAAGAAGCATTGCTTTAGGGATGTCTGGGTGGCCCAGCCGGTTGAGAGTCCGATTCTTGATTTTGGCTCAGATTCATGAATTCGAGCCCCACTTCAGGCTGTGTGCTGATGGTGTGGAGCCTATTGGGATTCTCTCTCCCCTTCTCTCTCTGTCCTTACCCCACTTGCACTCTGTCTCTCTCAAAATAAACTTAAAAATTGTTTTTATTTTATTTTATTATTTTTTTTAATGTTTATTTTTGAGAGAGACAGAGACAATGCGAGTGGGTTAGGGGCAGAGAGAGAGGGAGACACAGAAGCAGAAGCAGGCTCCAGGCTCTGAGCTATCAGCACAGAGCCCAATGCAGGGCTCGAACTCACAAGCTGTGAGATAGTGACCTGAGCCAAAGTCGGACGCTCAACCGACTGAGCCACCCAGGCACCCCTTAAAAAAATGTTTTTAAAAATAGAATGGAGAGGCGCCTGGGTGGCTCAGTTAGTTAAGTGTCTGACTCTTGATCTCGACTCAGGTCATGATCTCACAGTTTGTGAGTTCGAGCCCCACATAGGGCTCTGTGCTGACAGTGCAGAGCCTGCTTGGGATTCTCTCCCTTTCTCACTGCCCCTCCTCCACTTGTGTGTGTGTGTACTCTCTCTCTCTCAAAATAAATAAACATAAAAGAATGGATATGCTATGCAGTTTGGTTTTTTTAAATATTTATTTATTTTGATAGAAACAGAGCACAAGCAGGGTAGACAGGGAGAGAGAATCCCAAGCAGGCTCTGTGCTAACAGCACAGGATGAGTCACCCAGGTGCTCCGTGCAGTTTGAATTAGCTAAAGCTGCATGTATCAACTTGAATTATCAGACAACTAAGTAGAGATACCAAATATATGGATGGATAGGAGTCTGGAGTCGGGAAAGTTGTACAAGCTGATGATAGAAATTTGGCATTCATTAGGATATAGTTGCTATAAAGCTACAATACTGGGGGGGGGGGGGTTGCCTGGATGGCCCAGTTGGTTAAGCATCCAACCCTTGATTTTGGCTCAGG
Source organism: Acinonyx jubatus (assembly GCF_027475565.1). Taxonomy (NCBI): domain Eukaryota; kingdom Metazoa; phylum Chordata; class Mammalia; order Carnivora; family Felidae; genus Acinonyx; species Acinonyx jubatus. The sequence continues at coordinate 59,479,245 of NC_069390.1, read as the reverse complement.
TCATGATTTCATGGTTCGTGGGTTTGAGACCTGCATCAGGCTCCTCACTGACAACATGGAGTCTGCTTGGGATTCTTTCTCTCCTCCTCTCACTCTGGCCCTTCCCTGCCTACGTGCTCTCTAAGATAAATAAACTTAAAATTTTTTTTTAAATCATTTATTAAAAAAGCTACAAGACTGGATGAAATTACCAAGAGAATAACTATAAATAGAAAAGAGCTCAGAGGACTAACTCCTGGGAAACTATCATTTAGTTTCGGGAGAGGAGGAAATAACAGAAGAAATTGAGAGGGCAGTGATTTTCTGGAAATGAAGTATTTTCAGGAGGATACAATCAGTTTTATCAAATGCTGCCGGTAAGTAATAAGGACAAGAACTTGCTTTATCAGCATGGAAGTCATTGATGGGCTTGGCAAGCATGTTGGAGGTGAAGCCCTGATTAGAGTGCTTCAGGGCACATCTGCCTATCTAACTCTTCTTGTGCCCGCATGCCCGCATGTGCTTACCTTTTCTCCTGCTACTGTACATGATCTAGCTTTGCTTCTAGCTGAGACCAACCACAGAGTTGTGCACTTGATTCTGTCTTCACTAACCTATTAAGAACTATGGACCTGGGAAATCTCCCCTTCCTCTCCTACATCATCAAATACTTTCTGCTGCATCATTCCCCTCCGAATATACACATGCCAAGATCTTTCCCATCTTAAAAAAAGATTCTTTCTTGACCTAATTTCCCCCTTCCACTACTGCCCACATTTTCTTCTCTTTACGGCAAACCTCTGAAAGAATTGTCCTACTGCTGTATCTTTTTTTTTCTTTTTTTCTAGTTCATGTTCAGGTGCAGGCAAGGAATAAGCAGACCGCTGGGTTTAATCAAATTGTGGTTAAGCCATGTGAATATAATGAGACAAAAGAACAAGGGAGTTAAGATTCTCTGCAAGTGTGTAATTTAAGCTGTTTTAGGAGAAGGGGGATACGTGAGAGGGGTGAGAGATGTGGAAAGGTGGTGTTGTTAGTGGAGACGGGTTCTCCATGGAGGTCAAAGGATCACTGCAAATGAGGTGCCAGAGTGAGTAAGCTAGAAGGAGGGGTTAGAGGTTTGAGATCCTGCAAGAGTGAGTTACTGGTAAAGACAAGCTGAAGTTTATGAACAAAGTAGTAGCTGAGGCAAAACAGAAGGAAAAAAATCATTGAAAAGCTTTTCAAGTCCAACCAATGAACTGAGAGGCCAGGACACTGGAACGGTCATCTTTGTGGGTATTGAAATCCCCAAGAGCCAGAACTGGAATGGCGGTAGAGGGCGAGAGTGAGACAGGAACTAGGCCCTTAAAGGACCGGCATGGCCAGGGGGCGGGGAAGGGGGAGGATGTTGAGGGCATTCTGGGGCAGATGACTGCATGAAGAAGTACCCAGGTGGCAAATGGCACGGCCCGATGACAGGATTTTAGTGGAGGGAGCAGAGGAAAACAGATGGGAAGCAGCAATGAGGAGAGAGGAGTCTTCCACCTCCAGACCCAGTGTCAGAGGCGGTGTAGAGGAAACTGCTGCTATTTGAGAGGCCACAGTCTCAGACCCAAATTCTGACGAGTTTAGAGGGCTGGGTGTTTTCACAAATTAATACTACTCACGAAACAGTAACTGAAACACAGTTTCATGTTTGGAAGACATAGGGAGTGGCAGAGGGATCATTTTAAAGGGAACAACCTTTATTTGTGTTGCCATGATAGGACTCAGGCCTAGTATTGCCAGATCTTTTGGGTTTTTCAAGAAGCCAGAACTGGAGTTTCACGTGAACAAGACTAAAATACTAGCTTTTTATTTATTTTAAAATATTGTGCAGACCAAATAAAACTGTGTTTAGCCATTGTAACAGTTTCATGAATTCTGCTTTTTAAAAGAGAAACTACTATGGTATTTTAAGTTCATGAGTCAAAGTCCATGATCCTCAAACTCTCTGCCTTGCCAGGTAGCCTGAGCCGTTCAGTCCCGTCTGCAGGTGTAAAGAGAGTGACTATCTACAAGCTGATCACGAAACAGCACTTACATTACCTGGCACTTTATCAGTTGCTTAATTATTACTCAAACAGATCTGATCTCACCCCATATTTTTTTACTTTCAATTCTAACCCTGATAATGGAATTTCCTATGAAGAGAAATGCACTTACCCTTATTTATGGCCTGAACTTTTAAGGAAAAGGAGACCTCATACAATAAAAGAAAGCTAATGGAAGAAAACTTACAGGCTGTTTAAACCTAACAAAACAAAAACTAATTAATTCCTAAATAAATTTTAAAGATTTGAAAGATTATAATAAAGTTTTAAAGATTATAAAATCTTTAATGTTGCTTCAAAATCTTCAATTTTTCTTTAAGTCATAATGATGACTGAGAACATTTTTTGTATTGAAATAGAAGTCTTTTTGACCTTGCTGTCAGGACAGCAAACCCCTCTGGACTTAGTTTCCTTATCTGTAAAGTGGAGATTAAAAATACATGCCCTACCTACTACATAAGGTAGCTGTTAGGATCAAATGAGAATGTGAAAAGCTTACCTCCTGCCTTTTGTGAGTGCTTTGTTTATTCTCTTCAAGAATAACAACCTGCCTAAAGCTAGTGAGATTGTCTGTTTAGAGAAAATATTTTAGATTAGAATATATTTAGAATTTAGGAAACCCCTTGAGTGTGAGTGGATATATAATCTACTTCCCCAAGCAACTTTCCTGTTGATAGGTGACACTGCTGATGGCATCACTGTGTGAGGTAGTGGCTGAAAAGTACCCTTTCTGGGTCTGTAAGCATGACTGGTCATACATTGGTTAAAAATCCTGTTCATTCAGATGATACTTGGTACACACACTTTCTGTGGTCCTACCATCACTTCCCTTCCCTTCTTCCCCTCTGCTTTTTTTTTTCCCCATCAAAATTAATTATCACTTGAGATTTATATTTCATGTAATGCCTTTTCTAGCAGCATTTAATACACACTCAAAAGAACAAGTCTTAACTGAGAAACACAGGATATCTCCTTTTCACAGTAATTTTTTCTTTCAGTTCCAGTGATGAAAACTACAAGGCAGCTTCCTCAGAGGAAGCTAAACATTGATGAGTCCAGTGCAGCCAGGATGTTGAATATGAGGTGATAAAATCTTTATCACCTCCAGCTTGACTGTCCTGTAACTTAGTCTGAGTCTTTTGGAATAGTTATTCGTTTTTATTAATTGTATGGTTGTTATACAGCCATGGAAGGAAAAAGTTGAACATCAAAATCATCAACAATATACCTGAAAGACAAAATAGAGTAAAATAAAAACAATCTATAAGGAAGTTCATAATCACTCAGTGGCTATAATTTAAGATTATATACATAGAGATTTGGAAAGCTATGTTTAAAAGAGTTAGCTGCATCAATTCTACATGAAACATTTAGATATTTTTTTATTTTTTTATTTGTGTGTGTGTGTGTGTGTTCAAGAACACTTTTTAAAAAAATTTTATTTAAACCCAAGTTAGTTAACATATAGTGTAATAATGTTTTCAGGAACAGAATTTAGTGATTTATTACTTACATATAACACCCAGTGCTCATCTGAACAAGTACCCTCCTTAATCCCCATCACCCAAAACCAGTAGATATTTTTTAATCTAACATTCTCACATTATTTTTCTTCAACCATGAATCCTTAAAAACAGTGTGTATTCGGCAAAACTAGAAGGATCTAAACAATGAATTGAAAGGATAAATAGGAGTGCCTGGGTAGCACAGTCCGTTGAGCATCCAACTCTTCATTTTGGCTCAGGCCATGATCCCAGGATCGTGGGATCGAGCCCCGTGTCAGGCTCAGCGTGGAGCCTGCTCAAGATTCTCTCTCTCCCTCTGCCCCTCCCCTGCTTTCTCTCTCTTTTGGCGGGGGGGGGGGGGGGTTGGTGGTGGTGGTGGGGTAGGGAGAATAAAAGGATAAATAGAAAGATCTGGAGTTCTAGTTCTCGCTCTATTACTGACCTCCTGAGTTAGAAACTCTGGACTTGAGTCTCCATTTGCTCTTCTCGAAAATGGCAATACTGTGTCCCCTCCATGCCCCAGACATGTACTGGGAGAACAGAGCAACTGAAAGTGCTCAGTTTTCATTTAGAATGCTCAAACATGACTTTCTCCTTCTTTTTTCATCAGTCACAATATTAATAGCTACTAGAGCTCTAACAAGCACAAAACAGAAAATTTAAGTGCTGAAATTTTACACCTTAAATATAAAATATGTTTTAAGGGGCGCCTGGGTGGCTCAGTCAGTTAAGCGTCCGACTTCAGCTCAGGTCACGGTCTCATGGTCCGTGAGTTCGAGCCCCGTGTCGGGCTCTGGGCTGATGGCTCAGAGCCTGGAGCCTGCTTCCGATTCTGTGTCTCCCTCTCTCTCTGCCCCTCCCCCGTTCATGCTCTGTCTCTGTCTCAAAAATAAATAAACGTTAAAAAAAAATTTACAATTTAAAATGTTTTAAAAAGTCATATATTAGTAAATCTTTATTTTTGAGGTCACACCAGGCAAATCTAGCAGGTGGCTATTGGTTGATTTTCCATAGGGAATAGGGCTGGAGGAGATAGTCACAGGGCTCACATCACTGTCTTGAAAGGGAAGTCTGCAATAATTAATGTTTTTATCATAACATATTTAGGCTTAAAGCTCTGAATTAAAGTCAGATTAAGAATGAGTTCTGTCACATGCACATTGATATTATTTTAGTCCTGTTTGATCAAAACAGGAAACCTTAGGTTTAACTAGCATATGGATAGCTTAATATACTGTCGAAAAATGAGTCTGTTTTGCGACCAAAGGCTTTAAATGGAAAAAAAAAAATCCATATGTTAATTGACCTACAAAATTTGACATTTTCTTTATGAAATCAAAGCTAGATTGTTATATTTAAACCTTTTTCCAAAATGTAATTTCAGTTTCATAGCAAATAGAATTTGCTAATTTTCATTTTATGGAATGTGTAAACTAGAGAATTCTATATGCATTATTATTGTCACATTTCTAATATATATATATATATATATATATATATTTTTTTTTTTTAGTATTTATTTTGAGAAAGAGAACACACAAGCAAGCAGGGGAGGGGCAGAAAGAGAGGGAGACCGAGGATGGAAGCAGGTTCCATGCTGACAGCAGGGAGCCCCATGCAGGGCTTGATGCAGGGCTTGAACCCACGAACCACAAGATCATGACCTGAGCCAAAGTTGGACGCTTAACCAACTAAGCCACCCAGGCACCCCAAACATTTCTAATATTTTAAATTAATTTTGGGAAGATGGCAGGAGCCATTAGAGGAATTATAAGTACCTCTGCTGTGAAGAAAAACAAAGAGTATGGCTTCCAAGAATAGTTTGCTCCCTGCTTGGTCAAGAATGGAAAGCTATCTTGGGATGACTCTCTTCCGTCTCACTCAATAGCATTGCCTAATGTGGCTTTAACAGGGTTTTGTTTGTCTTGATGCCTCATCTCTTAGCTGTTTGAAGGCCTCTCATAAAATGACAATTTCTTATTTTTCCCATCCTTCTTATAGTTTGTGACCTTATTTCATTTGGTGCCATTTTTTGCAATGGAATGTAACTTCAATGAATGACAGAATTTATTTTTTTTAATTTTTTTTTAACGTTTATTTATTTTTGAGACAGAGAGAGACAGAGCATGAACGGGGGAGGGTCAGAGAGAGGGAGACACAGAATCTGAAACAGGCTCCAGGCTCTGAGCTGTCAGCACAGAGCCCGATGCGGGGCTTGAACTCACTGACCGTGAGATCATGACCTGAGCCGAAGTCAGCCGCTTAACCATTGAGCCACCCAGGAGCCCCAATGAATGACAGAATTTAACAGCGAGCTGGAATTCAGTATTCTAAAAACTGCAATTTATTCACATATATCTCTTATCCACATCTATTGAAGGATTCTTGTATTGCTCTTCATTCCTAAACTTCTTAAAGAAGCATAGGAACATACCTCTTCAAACAAAAAGCTGTAACAAATTAAGTTAAGTCTATTTAGAAAAAAGCTAGGAGATCCATAGGCCAACAAAGAATCTTTGTATATTTTCAACAAGCCAATTAGGGCTAGCTAGAGAGAATTGCTAAAAAGTTTAATCCCAATTTCTTTTTATAAGATCTTTTTTAAGCTTATTTATTTATTTTGAGAGAGAGAGAGAGAGAGAGAGACCGCCAGGGAGAGGCAGAGGGAGAGGGAGCGAAAATCCCAAGCAGGCTCCGTGCTGTCAGTGCAGAGCCCCATGTGGGGCTTGAATCCATGAACTAAGATCATGACGTGAGCCGAAATCAAGAGTCAGACGCTTAAACGACTGAGTCACCCAGGTGCCCCCCAATGCCATTTTTGAAAGATTCCTTGAATAGGAAGAAAGAAATGAATAAAAGTGTTTTTTCTTTGGGTGTTTGGATATTTGGAGGGATAAGTGGTTCCATAAAATGTTTTGGTAATGGCTATAAGTAATGTTACCTTCCTGTTTGGACTATGCTAACATGAACAGAATGTAGTCTTTCCCCACTCTATTACTCTCTGGTCTGTACACTTTCTAAAGCGTCCAAAGTGACTGTTCCTTTTTGTCTATCATGAGATTTTTTCTAGTATATTCTTCCAGGAAGAAGTTATTAAGTGATTTAGGCTGGAAAACATTGATTAAAGAAAAAAAACATTGGGTGCCTGGCTGACTTAGTGGGGTGTGACTCTCAATCTTGAGGTTGTGAGTGCAAGCCCCATGTTGGGCATAGAGATTACTTAAAAAAAGAAGAAAGAGAGAGAGAGAGAGGGAGAGAGGGAGAAAGGAAGGGAAGGAGGGAAGGAAGGAGGGAGGGAAAAAAGTCATGGCCATTTTACAGAAAATGTCATTACTTCTGATTTTTTTTTCCTTTTATTTACTTTTATTTTTGTTCCTTTTAAAAATTATTTTGGAAAGCACTACTTTTTAGTATTCTTTCAAGTAAGGGATGAAATAAGTCTTTAGTCATAGGCCTACTGTTAACATAGTAGTTAGAGCACAATAACAAATATATAACATTAATAATACATGTGGATTGTAAATATGACATTTTAAGAGAATATTTCCAAACAAAAACTATCAGTAGACCTATCCAATTAGTGACCTTTATAGCTTCATGAATTTCAATGACCTTTTTAATTTTTTGAAATCAAGAGTAGAGAAAATTTTAAAGAAGTTACTGGAAAACACGAGCAATCTGCAGAACTGAACAACAGCTGCCATTGTTAGCACTTTAAAATACAGATTTTCTCTGGCATTTTTCATGTTTAGGTTGTTTAGGTCCACAAATATCATGACTGAGCATAACAGGTACTAACTGTGAAATAAAAGCATGGAAGGTGAACAGGAGGAGTCAGGTGTGACGGCTAGTCAAACCTATTATGCCAATGTTCCCATCTAGATATACCCAACTTTCTTTCTTTCTTTCTTTCTTTCTTTCTTTCTTTCTTTCTTTCTTTCTTTCTTTCTTTCTTTCTTTCTTTCTTTTTTTTTTTGACAGAAATGAGCAATAAGAAACAAAAACTGCTGTGGACAAAAAGAAGGATGAAATAATAAAGACCAGGCATCCTCACATTCATTTATAGTTACAATTTATAATCAGGCTTAAGAGAGATGATGAAACAAAATCAAGAAATGCTGATAACTTATACACCTGTTTTATATATCTGTTTTTTATATATCTTACATATCTGTTTTTATATATCTGTTTTATATAACTGATCCAGATAGTAATAACAGGAATACAATTTGTGGATAATTTTAAAACTATATTTATTACAGGTATCCATTGTTTCATGAGATGCCCTTCTGCAAAATGAGTCAAATTTGGAAAAAAAAATTCCTTTAGCACGAAAGAAAGGCGTTTTTTTTTTTTTGGTGTTTTTTTAAGTAATCTCTACATCCAGTGTGGGGCTCGAACTCACAATCCCAAGATCAAGAGTCGCATGCTTTACAGACCGAACCAGCCAGGCACTCTTGAAAAATTATTTAAAAAAACAAAAATTTTTTTTTAACGTTTTATTTATTTTTGAGAGAGACAGAGACAGAGACAGAGTGTGAGCGGGGGAGGGGCAGAGAGAGAGGGAGACACAGAATCTGAAGCAGGCTCCAGGCTCTGAGCTGTCAGCACACAGTCCGACGCAGGGCTCGAACTCACAAATGCAAGATCATGACCTGAGCTGAAGTCGGATGCCCAACCGACGGAGCCACCCAGGTGCCCCAGAAAAATTATTTTCTTAATGGAAGGAATGACTCCTCACTTTTTGGCCCATATATCTGAGGGTTTCTTAAGGTGGTATCATGCATGGAACGGACTACCCTTAACTACGTAATTTTGTTTCTTTGAAGATAAAAAGTTCTAAAGGATACTGTACATATAAAGTGTTATTTCAGGTATGTTAACTACCTTTTTCATTTTCTTTTTGTACATACTCTGGCTTTGGTAATTGACATGTTACAGTGATACTTCCTATCATATTTTAAGATACCCTAATCTTTTAATCATATTAATAAAAATATGCTTACCTAAAGAAGGAGCGAGCCAATATACTATAAAAAATCGAAGGAATGCTTCATCAAAACACTTCAAATGTAGTGAAAGTGCCAAAGCTGGATTAAATACAGCTCCTGTTAGACTTCCTCCTGTAATATATTTTAAGCAGAGTGATACCAAACCATATATTTTACATTTTCATGTAACTAGAAATAAAGGGCTTACCAGATACAACTACTTTGTTTTAGGTGTTTAAGTATTCTTATGCTATAATCTTCCTTTGCAGAACCACCGTGCATATTATAGAGTATAAAAATAGATTATAGATGATAATATGCCAGGTATTAAAAAAGGACATAAGAGTTTTAATCCAGTGCTTTTTCTATGTATTATAGAATGCACATTGAAAGTTAATCTACTCTATTATTGTTCCTACAAGTTTATGAAATGGGATACTTGGCTGCCCATCTTAACATTCACCAATTTAAATGAATGAATAATAATGAAAATAAAATGAAAGTACATTTAAAATGGATACAATGCCCCAGAATCCTCTTGGACTTAAGTATATCTTTGTGTTTAAAACAAAAGTAAAATGGACCAAAGCATTATCATTGACTCTGTTTTTACTTCTCAACATAGAGAACCCTGAAGAAGGGACTGTGAATGGCATGTGAATAAAGTGGTTACTAAATTTTTTTAAATAAAAAGAGTGGTCGTGTACAGCTGGGAAAGATAAGCACAAATTCTAACTGTTGATTGCTTTTCAGGATTCATGGTACAGCTCTACACCCAGGTCCTCTGACATGGGGCCTAGGAGTTTATACTTCTGGCTGGCCTCACAAGCAAGTGAGAAAAAGCAGAGGAGGCTGGACTTCCTGTCTGGTGGTATCAGACCTGTGGCTCAGCTTTTCAGAACACACTCTAAGAATATTCCTGAGACAATGACATTCCTGTTGCTTCTTCCGTGTGGAAGCTTGGGCACACACATCTGCCTCTGACTCAGCCACAGAGACGGATCCCAAGATCTTCACAAATTTTACCCTGCCATGTGCCACTAGAGTATGTTGCCTTTATAAAATGCAGTAAAATTAGAAACTAAGTGACCCTTTCATAAGATTTCACTAATGAGATTTCATACTTGATAAGGCTGAAAACAAGCCATGCCAAGATGAACACATTGACCAGTGAACTAAGTTCACTCCGTGGCTAAGAGTTTTTCCTAGCACACCAGCCTTCACGTCTCAGCAATTCTAAATGATACCATGTCATGGACCTTCAGAATCATTCTTGAATAGTCAATCCCGGAATGTTAGACCTGCAACTGCCAAGCACCAACAGGATTGTCAATTCAGTTCAATAAAAAAATTGAGTTCCTATATACTAGACATTATGGGTAAAAAGATACTGACTTACACAGGTCTTTACAATACCATGTAATATAAGCTATTATAATATTAGTGACCTGTGATTTTTTTTTTTTTAAGACATGGATCAGTAAAATAGAAAACCACCACCCTCATAATTAGCTCACTTTGGTGTTCCCATTAGGTCTTTGTTATTTCCATTAAGTCTAAGAACACGATCTATCAGTCTTCTGCCATCCTAAAATTCAAACTACTTCACTCTCCTTATCTTCTAATCCTCACATGTCTAATTCTATTGAATGTGACGTGGTGAAGCTGCTCCTCCTACCAAGAGGTAAAGTCTATTCCCCTCTCTTGAATATGAACTGGCTTTCAACTTACATTGACAAACAGAATGCAGCAGAAGTGATGCTGTGCTAATTCTGAACATGACGAGTGACGCTGAGTGAATTACAGGTCTCAGTAAATCCATCAGCTTCCACTTTTTGCTCTCTTGGAACAGTGCCCTGACCATGTAAGTAAGCTGGTCTAGGCGGCTGGAGGATAAGAATCCACATGGAGTATAACTGAGGCACCTTAGCTGACAGTTGCCACCAACTGCTGGACACGAGTGAGGCTACCTGGGCTCTTCTAGCACTGCCAACTGCCCAGCTATAAGATCTCAGAGGAATTTCCATCTAATCCACAGAATCATGAAAAACAATAAATTATGATTTTAAGCAATAGTTAACTGATACAGAAATTCTTTATCAGGAGTAGGTTCTGTGTCAACAAAAGCCCAAAACATGTGGCTTTGGCTTTGACATTTTAGACTATATACCTCTTTTTGCATGGGGCTGTCGTATGCATTGTGGGATGTTCAGCAGCATCCTTCGTCTTTACCCACTAGATGCCAGCACATCCATCTCCCCCACCATTGTAACATTTAAAAATGTGTCCAGACATTGCTGAGTGTTGCCTGGGGAGTTTTCCTGCTGAAAACTGCTGTTGTAGAGAACTACTGATACTTGTTTACAAGTAGACATACACAACGTTGTTTACAGTAGCAAAGAACTGGGGGAAACCTGAGTGTCCATTCATAAGAAGGTAGCTAAATAAGCAAGCTTCATAATTTGGAATTACATTCAGTATTTTGAAATAATGAGAGAAATCTCTTTACTACTTAACACTGGTAGATCTCCAAGATACCACTAAACGACCACCACCAAAAAAAGTAAACTGCAAAAAGGCATCATACCTTTTACATTAACATGAACATACATAAAACAATAGTTTATATAGGGTCTTATCTGTATGTATAATAAATCACATAAAGAGTTTGGAAAGACATACACACATGCATGTGCAGAGGACTATCCTTGTGGGAAGAGCAAGCAAGGAGGGAGAGGGGACAGGCATGGATGGTGGCAGTCAAAAGGCACTTTTAGTCTCATCGGTAGTGTTTCAATGTTTTACAAAAAGAACACATTCATGCGTTGTGCAATTAAATGTGAATTCATCAGGCACAGGACTAACAAAATGGCTTTGAAAAATGTTACTATTTATTGACATCTGAAGGGGAGAAGTCATAATAAATATATATTGAAGAAGAGGTATCAATGGGAAGATAGAGCTGGCTGATTGCCCAGAGTCTTACAGGACAGCACGAACTTGGTGAAATTACCACAGTTAAAGACTGTGTCAAAGTCCAAGTTACAAATCTGGCAATTCTAGATACTAACGTTTCTCAATACTCCTAAAGGGAACCAAATTCTCTATGACAGGATGACACTAATTACAATCACAAGACTCATGTATAAGCCAGAATGTCAATGAACTAATTTACAGTGGAGGCTAGCCCTTTCCAGTGACCAGAATATTTGTGCCAGGTACTATGCTAAGAATTTAAAACACATTATTTATATTCCTCATAATGGTCCCAAGAGATAGATGCTATTATTCTCCATTTAAAAGATGAGGAAGCAGGCCTAAATTAAGCATCTCTTCGAAGGGCATAGTACAACTCCAAACCTGTGCCCTTACCCACTATATTAATAAATGTTTGGACCTTTGTTTGGAGCAGTTTTTCATTTGTAATTTAGCACTTATTTCATATGGTTATTGTATTGAAAGCAAACACACATAAAGGACTTAGTTCCCTTCTCCTTTGACAAATAACCTTACCTATATTCTTCATCATTTAGAAGGATACCAAAAACTCCTGAATGTAGTAATGAAATGAATTAAAAATACTACGAGTTATTCAAACAATGTATTAGGCCAATTTTAAAGCCCTTAGGTGTAAAATATAAAATACCAGATATATATTATTTCTTCTGCATTATTTTTTAATGTGAATAGAGTATTTGCTAATTCATTCATTCACTCATTCCAAAAATACTATTTATTTGTACAGGTGACACAATGTTAAGACCTGGTTATATGTTATAATGAATAAAACAATTTTAGTTTCTGTATTCATAAAGCTTTCTGTCTGGTGGAGGAAGAGCTCTGGAAACAAGTATATAATTAAAAATTCTACAAAGGAAATTAAAAGGTGCAGTAATAAAGACAACTTAGACATGTAAAATACCAGATTTTTTTTCAATGTCTAATTACAGTTGACCCTGGGACAACATGGGTTTGAAATGCATAGGTCCACTAATATACAGATTTTTTGACAAATACAGTACAGTAATGTAAACATATTTTCCTCATGATTTTCTTAATGGTTTTCTCTAGCTTACTTTATTATAACAGTATAGTATATAGTACATATAACATACAAAATACATGTTAATCAACTGTTAATGGTTAAGGCTTCCAGTCAACAGTAGGCTATTAATTTTGGGGGGAATCAAAGTCATACATGGATTTTTTACTGTGTAGGGGGTCAGTGCCCCTCACCCCTGCATTGCTTAAGGGTCAACTGTAATTACACAGTGAATGCACCTCTGTCTTATCCTGTTCATTGAACTAAATTCTCCCAAAATCTAAATTAAGGAAGATTTGCTTGAAATTTACATTAATAGTTTTATAGCTCTAATATGTTAATAAATCACATAGCATTTTTGTTTTACTTTATTTGGGAAGACAATGAATACATGTTAAGTGGTAATAACATCAATGGCCTCCATGTGCACATCAAAAGTCGAGGGTGCTAAATCAATAAATAGAGAACCAGACACATGGTCACTGGCTGTTGGAGGAGCCTGGGCCATGTTGCTGGACTGTTATGTTCTGTAATCTTAAAATACAAAACCAGTTACCTTGATGCGACCTGTACTGGTGACTTCTCAGTGCTCTCAAAGTACAAGTGATTAAAGAAACATCCCAGCATGCAACTATGTCAAATCAGTACCAATAGTATCTTAGAAGTTAAAAGACATATCAAGCTTGTAATGAGACCTGACTTAGCTGACCCTTCCCCTGGCTTTCCTTCCCTATCCTTTCTTAAATCCTTCCTACAAAAGCCTCACTTCTGCCTGATAAAACAGAAACTCAACCAGTCCGAAGACAGTTCATTCCATCTGGAACAACTTTGGTCTAAAGTTATGTCATATACATAGAAAATAATGGAGAGTGAAATGGCTTAGTATAGCAACACCCAAAGTGTATTCTCTTCTGCTACATACTCCTAGACAAAATAATTCCATAAGTTTGAAAAACTTCCATATTCTCCTTTTGGAGTTCCACAATATACAGCAATGTATACAGAGCAGTAAAGGCTCTTTAAAGTCTTAATATTAGAAAATCTGTTTAATCCAGTGTTTGCCAAACTTATTTGCCAACAGAATCTTTTTGTAACTTAAATTGTTTTAATTATGGTGAAATACGTATGGCATAAAACATACCATTTTAACCATTTTAAGTGTATGTCCAGTGGCAATAATTACATTCACAATGTTCAACTATCACCATTATTTCCACAACGTTTCCATCACCCCAAATAGGAAATCGGTACCCATTAAAGAAAGTCCCTATTCCTCTCTGTCCCCTAGTCCCTAGTGACCTCTGTTATACTTTCTGGCTATACTCTCTGGCTATCCAGAATTTGCCTATTCTGGATTTCTTTATAAGTGCAGTCCTGCAACATTTGTCCTTTTGTGTCTGGCTTATTCAACTTAGCATAATGTTTTCAGGGTTGATTCATGTCACAGTATTTATCAGAACTTAACTCCTTTTTATGGCTGAAGAATGTTCAATTGTATGTACATATTTTTGTTACTTTTGAGGAATGCAGTGTAGGAATGCTGATAATGAAATGAGTATAACCTTTAATGTCAGTACCATGATTCCAGCACATTCTAGCTGTGTGACCTTGGATAAGACATTTCACTTTTGTGAGCCTCACTTTACTTAAGATGGGAATAATATACCAATCAGTGAGTTTTTCTAAGGATTAACTAAGATAACTCATATATATTTCCTGTATTGGTATATTGCCTGATGAATATTCTTAATCTCCCTTATATTGGCAGAAAAGAAAGATAACAATAGATCAATGTCTGTAACAGTAGTAATTCATAGTTGTCTATTAGGTTCTACCCCTGCAAACAGTCTCCAGTGCTCTCAATACTTAACCCACTAGCCACTGACCACTTGAAATGTGGCTACTGTAGCTGAGGAACTGAATATTTAATTTTAGTTAATTTAAATCTAAATAACCACATGTGGTTAGTGGCTTCCAAATTGGCCAGCACAAGTCTGGATGAGAGCAGTGGTTCTCAACTCTAGTTTTATGTTGGGATTATCTGGAAAACTTCAGGATACACCATTAATTATATAAGTACAGAGCTAAACAGTGACATAACTTTTTGCAAGAGATGATTCTCTTCCTCCATGTGGCATGCTTGTTCTTTAGCCAAAACCTAAAACTTTAATAAGCAGCTATTCACCAACCCCTCAAATATACATATATGCTTCCCTCTCTTCTATACCTTTTATTTCCATCTGTGTCTACACCAAGTATAGTACGAGATCTAAAGGAGGGAAGCTGGATTGGAAAGTCTTTCATTTTTATCCTGGGAAGCCAAGCAAATGTTTAGGAGACCTCATCCTTAGGTTTGCTTCTATTCATAGTTCCAATGGGTAGAAGATAGACTCTTACCACTAATTACCTTTTATCAGAGTCCTGTCTCCAAAACATTTTATATGGTCTCAATGAAGCTACTTTGTTGTAATCATTTAAAATGACACATTTCATCATTAAAATTTTGTTTTTTGGATTTTCTTGTCCCATTTAGGATATCCAGGTTACCCACTGCATCTGACATCTGTCAAAGTAGACAAATCGGTTGCAAGAAATCAACAGATTTCTCAAGTTACTTGTTTTTAAAAAGCATCTTTAATTTCAAGCAAGTTTTAATTTCAAAACACATCTTTCTTTATAGGTCACTTAAAAGTTCTTCTATAACTCAAGATGACTTGTTAAGGAAATAAGAAATGACTTTAATTCTGTATAAAAAGAACTAAATAAATTAAATTAAAATTTAAAAAAATAAAAAGAACTAAAAACTACAGAACTTCTACTCCTCCCTCTGACTACTAAGCAGTCATGTAGCCTGTGTTTTAAATTGGAAGGAGCTTTTTAAACTCACGATCATTTTTCAGTCAGAGTGTCAGGTTGGCATGAGGGAAGAGGTAGCTGATAAGTTATCTTTCTTCTCTACCATTAAAACAATCCCTTTGTAGGACATTTGAACCCTCGGCAATATCTCACAAGATCTCAGTTTCAGCACAGTAATGGCTCCTGAATGGAGGATCTAGATGTCTGCACTACTGGTAAAGAACACGCTGCAAAATGGTCAGAATAATGGAGATACCAATATTGACATCGCAGATGTGTAGGGCTTTCAAATGTACCTTGGTAATGAACTTAGAGCCTCAGGTCATAGAGGCTCCGGACATGCCATGTGTTTTGTGGGAATAACAAACCTGTGTAGACCAAAAAGGTGATGATTGCTGCCAGCAGGTGGATACGAAGCTTGGTTCGGACCTCCTGGAAGTGCAGCAAAGCGCTGTGGAAAATAAAGGAGCAGATGGCCTCCGTGATGATCGCTTTGGGCAAGTCCACTTGAATGGGATTCCTGCAAGCGAAGCTCCTCTCGTCGAGGTGATACTTGCTCAGCCCCAGGCTCCACAGGACGCTTACGCAGTACCTGCTGCACAGGGCACCAATCAGCTGAGCCGACAGCCTAAGGGCACCCGTCTCGGAGGACATTCCCCCCAGCAACATCTGCATCATCACGCCACACGGGTTGCTAGAGGTGCCCACCAGGGTCAGGCCATGCACCAAAGAGAAGAAGTACACTAGCGTCAGCGGCCAGGTGGGGTGCGCGGGTTCCTGCTCGCTCAGCAGTTGCAGCTCATGGGTGCAGCAGCAGAGCTGGAAGGTGGCCAGAAACTCCAAGACGAAGGTGTGGATCATCGTGAACCTGTGCAGCTGCTGCCGGGTGACCACGCGGGCCAGCCCCATGAACAATACCAGCAACAGCATAAGCCCCAGCGAGGTGCAGTTGTCCTGCACCTCGGGCCAGAGGCCCCGCAGCGCGGTCATGGCTCTCTCCAGGCCAGACTAGGCTGCCCGCTTGGCTCTGGCAAAGGCAGTTTAGGGGCGGGAGTCCGAAGTCCCCAAGTCCTCAGCCCCGCCCCCTCCTCACGCCCCTGGGGCGGGCCGACTTCTAGGCCAGAAGGAGGCCCCCGGGCGTCGCGCCAGAGGACTCCTCCCCCCCTCCCCGACTCGGAGCTAGGGTGTTGGGACCAGAGCCGGGGAGGAGGGGAGAGGAGGGGCGGCAAGGGAAGCTCTGCTAGGGCACTAGCTGAAGGGCCAACGGTCTGCGGGGGTCGGAGGCGCCCACGCCCCCTCGGCTTCCCTTAGGGACTGGAAGCGGGCGCGAGTCCGGCAGGGTGCGAAGGGACGCCGCGCGCCGGGACCATTGCGCATGCGCGCGGGGGCCCGTGAGCCCTTGCGAGCAGCCGCACCGGGGACCCCAGGACCCCAGGCCGGGGCTGAGGGCGCTTTCGGCCCGCACGGAATGGAAACGCGCGCGTTCGCTGCGATTTGACACTTGCTTTGAAGGGAAGACCTTGGTTTTCCTTCCTCGTTCCTAAACCGGTAAAACCGCCCTACTGGAATGACTCCTAGAGATCATCTCGGCCAACCACCTCGTTTTTATTAATGAAGCGACTGAGAAGACGGGAGGTGACGGAGGTGGGGCGCAGAGGCCAGGGGTGGTTAGCGGGAGTAGACTTTGGATTCGAGGGAACGGGGTTTGACCTGTGTGAACATGGGCACGTAACTGGGTTTCCTTGAGCTTTAGTTTTCCGCAGCTCCCTCACAGGGTTGTGGGTCATAGGACCCACCCCCTCAATTTGTTTGGAAAAGCAGGAAGGGGCGCCTGGGTGGCTCAGTGGGTTGAGCACTGGACTCTTGATTTTGGCTCAGGTCATGATCCCCGCGTTTTGTGATCAAGCCCCAAGCCTGCTTAGGATTCTTTCTCTCCCTCTGCCCCTCTCCCCTGCTCTCTCTCTCTCTCTCTCCCCTCTCTCTCAAATAACAAAATAACATGAAAACACTAGCAAAGAGAGCCGAGCACACAGAAAGTGTTCAATAAGTGCTAGCTTAAAGTCTGGTAATGCCAGAGTCCAGGGCTCTTGCCGCCGCGGCTCCCTCTCAACAGCTCACCTATTTGGGGCGGCCCATTGTGCGTGAGCTGTTGGGGAAGGTCAGGGATTCCTCCGACCTCGCACCTAGTCTGGTTTTGAGCTAATGCCACAGGTGTCAGAGTTTGCGGAGGGGAGAGGCGGGTGGGAGGCAGGCTCAAATGCCTCAGCCCCGTCCCACCGCCGTCTTGCGGCCACCGGGCTCTCTTGACCAAGAAAAGAGTCCGCCTTCTTAGGAGAGAGGAACAAAATGAGAGGAATAATTAGCCTGAGCTTCCAGTGATAAGAGGGCACTTGGCAGGTGTTCTTGATGATTCTCTTCAGCTTTCCTCCCCTTTCTCAACTTGTCCTGTTTTTTCGTTTGAGGGAGAGAGAGAGCGAGAGCGCAAACACCAGCAGGGGAGAGGGGCGGAGGGAGAGAGTGCGAGCGAGCAAGAGACGCCTAAGCAGGCTCCACATTTCGGGGCGTAGACTGTTGAGGGGCCTGATCCAGGACCCTGACATCGTGACCCGAGCCAGAATCAAGAGCCGGAAGCTCAACCGGCTGAGCCACCCGGGCGCCCCTCAACTTGTACTTTTATAACTAATGAAAGTTCTCTTTACAACTCCGAATTGGGGGGGGGGGGGTTGCCGAGAGACATTCTCTGCATTAAAAAATAAGTACTGGGGATGCCTGGGTGGTGCAGTCGGTTGAGCGACCGACTTCGGTTCAGGTCATGATCTCACGGTGTGTGAGTTTGAGCCCCCCATGGGCCTTGCTGCTGTCAGCGCAGAGCCCGCTTGGGATCCTCTCAGCCCCTCTCTCTCTGCCCCTCCCCCACTCCTGCTCTCAAAGATAAACATTAAAAAAATAATGAAAATAAACACTTGCACCTTTCCTTTTTCCTGCATTGGTGCCTGATGAAGAATTTACAGTAAAACTAGTCGCTGCTGTCCAAAGGGGTAGCTTTTAAATCAGTCCTGTGAGTGTAACCCTCTCATTGCTCCCCTTTTCTAAAGGTCACTTGAGAATGTGAATATATTTTGTTTACTGCTCTGCTGATAATTCACTGTCATTAGCAAGAGCCATGTAGAAAACTTAGTCTTTTGAACTTTGATTAGAAATTTTAATATTATATATTGTCATTAAAAAGATTTGGGGCATCATTTCAATTAGAGAACAAGAGCAGAAGAAAACCAGTGACTTGTAATTGAGTATTTCATATCACATAAATCAATCTCTGTTTTCAGAAACAAAAAAATCTCTACTTAAATTACCCTAATTCCTTCAGCAAAATCGTCTGTTGATATGGGTGACAGAGCTGCATCTTGCAAACCCAGATCTTAAAATTCCAATTCCCAAGACCAGTATCTTTGTGAAAAAGAATGACTTACACGGGTTGAGAATATAAATTAGTATTGGATTATAACTCAAAGTATAAACTGAATATACATTAAGTTATACTTATATACATAAATAATTGAATAAGGAGTCTAAGCATAGCTCTTTGCTTGTTAAGTGTGGACTATGCATATTGACTTACTTTCAAAGAGAATACTATGGAAAGGTGTGGTGGGGGGAAGATGAGAAAGAGAAACTTTGCAGTGGAGAAACTTGACAAACACTATCTCAGCTAAAGGATCAAGGTTAACATCCACAGTGATGTCATGTTGACAGTATGTACCTTTGATAGGATGTAATGAGAATGGCCTGTAATGAGAATGGTTTTCCTTTCCAAAACACATAACCCCAATATAATCATGAGAAAAACATTAGAGAAATCCCAGCTGAGGGCTATTCTACAAAATGCCCCACCAGTGTCCCTCAAATTGCTGAAGTCATAAAAACAGAAGTCTGAGAAACTGTCACAGCCAAGAGGAGCTTAAGGAGATATGATGACTAAATGTAATGTATTGTCTTGGGACGCCTGGCTGACTCAGTTGGAGGAGCATGCGACTTTTGATCTTGGGGTTGTGAGTTTGAGCCCCAAGTTGGGGGTAGAGATTAGTTAAATACATGCACACAAAGAAATAATAAATAAAGGTGCCTGGCTGGCTTAGTTGGTAGAGCATCTGACTGTGGATCTCAGGGTTGTGAGTTCAAGCCCTACATTGGGCGTGGAGCCTACTTAAAAAAATTTTAAAGAAAATTTAAGTAAATAAACAAACAAATGTAGTTTCATGGATGGGCTCTTTGGACAGCTAAAGGACGTTAGATAAAAACTAAGGAAATCTGAATAACATTGGGACTTTAGTTAATAGTAACATATTAATATTGGTTCATTAAGTATGACATGTTCCATAGTAATGTAAGATGTTAATAATAGGGAAAACTGTGGAGTGCCTGGGTGGCTCAGTCAATTAAGCCTTGGACTCTTGATCTCAGCTCAGGTCATGATATCACGGTTTGTAAGACTGAGCCCAGCCTGCATCAGGCTCTGCACTGACAGTGACAGCATGGAGCCTGCTAAGTATTCTCTGTCTCTCCCTTTCTCTCTGCCCTTCCCTTCCTCTCTCTCTCTCTTTCTCTCTCTCTCTCTCTCAAAATAAACTTGAAAAACAAAAGCACAAACAAAAAAACAAAATAATAGGGAAAACTGTGTGGGGCATATAACTTTCTGCGGTTGCAACTTTTCTGTAAATCTACAACTATTTTTGTTTTTTAATCTATAACTAAAATTAGAAGTTTGCTAAAAATAAAATATCACATAGCATAGGAGTTGCTGTTAAATTTTTTTTTTTTTTTTTTAGTAGAATTGGAACACCAGGTGGTTTCAACAGAGCCTGAGTTGGCCCCGGTGATTCTGGCAATGACAAGAGATGGTGAAAATCACCACAACTATTTAGGAAGAAAAGCTTCAGCACAAGATCTCAGTTGCCTTGGGGCAGTTCTGTGTGGGCACCAGCAACTGCTGAGTTCTTTGGGCAGCTATCGGAGGCCTGCCTGCCCTTCAAGCCTCAACAGAACAAGAGGGGTTTCTACAGAGAGCCAGAGCTGGGGCAGTCAGGAAGAAAATGGCAGTGAAGACAACTGTTCTGGAGGGTCACTTGGGACTTCACAAAACCATTTGGGAGAAAATAAGGAAGTTTGGCTTTCCTGCAGAATGAATGGAAGCAGAGCCAACCAATTACTCTTTCGCAACTGTTGTTGCAGTCCCTTATTTACTGTGAAGGACACTGTTGCCTGAAAAACAGGTCTACAAACTAAGAGGACTTATTGCTAAGGTATCTGTGAAGCTCTTTAAAATCTGTTAAATATACAAATTTATAAAATATGCGCGCGCGCGCACACACACACACACACACACACGCACTCCCCAAATGCAATTTAACTACCTGAGTCAGAGTGTTGTTTTTTTTTAATATAAAAGTTAAAACTAAGTACACAGATGCCAGAAGTCCCTTTCATTACACCTCATCTATTAGAAATACAAACCTCAACCAACTTGTTTTTCAACTCTTTTTGTCGTTAATGATGGGACTGGTGATTTTGAATGTATGCCCAAATTTTTGTTTTTGAATTTAACTGGACAAATCTGATTCTTGCCAGGTTTATCAACTCTTTGAGTTCTAGTTACGGAGCTACCTCTTTCTGAATTTCACTCCACCTAACTTCCTTTTTACTGTTCCATTTCTGATGCTCGACTGGCTATTTCATCTTTACTCAACCTTTCTTACAGTGTGTACTATGACTGGCTCTTTTATGTTAAAAGTGAGATTTGCATTTTTTAGTAGGGTAACTCTTCCCTTATCTCTAGATGCAGAACAAAATCTAAATGGATCTGTCAAGAGACACCCTAGCCCCAGAACAAGACTTGTTCAATGAAGGTTATGGACAGAATAACTAATAGGCTTTTTATCACCAAGGAGTCTTCATTCATTCAACAAGTATTTATTGAGCATTAGTTAGGTGCCAGCCAGTACACTAGGCACTGTAATAATAAATACTATCTCTTTACTCTTGGTGCTTAAGCTATTGAGAAAGACAGTATTAAACAATGTTTAAGTATTATGCATATTAAGATAGGGGAATATTCAGCTGTCATCTGTACAGTTATGGTTTTTCATCTTTTAGGTGGGGGAAGTCATAGACTCCTTGCATTTGATCAATGTCATAGACCTTTGCCCTAGAAAACAAACATACCCTCAAAATCTTGCCAATAATTTCAAGTTATTCATGTGTCCTTTTGAAGCCTTTCCATGCACTCTGGGTTTAGGATTCCTACCATAAATGAAAAACACTAAAATCAGATGAAACCAGAAGAAGCAGGAATCCTAAAATATATGAAGGGGAAGAGAGACAAAGTGCTGAGGAGTAAGAGCAGCAAGAATGAAAAATACGTTTCCACAGATTTATTTTAACATGTGTTATCCCCAGCCAACATACATAATTAATGCTTCCTGGAACAATCCCCTATGGAGGAACCAATGCCCCACCAAGTGAACCTTGCCCTCCCATACAAGAACACTTTAAGAAGCTACCAGCTCCTTCACCTTTATAGTAACATGATGAGTGGTAAGACGTGCTACAAATCAAAACTAAGCAGGATAAGGGGGATGGACAGTTACTGGGACTTTGTGTGTTTGTGTTATTTTATATAGTTATACAGACTATCAAGGAAGCCTTCTCTGATAAAGTGATATTTGAGAAGAAAATTGTAGAAGTAGGGGAGCAAACCATGTGGTTTTCTAGGAGAGCCATTAGGACAAAGGGAGCAGCAAAAGGGAGGAGGCCAGTGGGCAAAGCAGAGTGAGTAAGGTGAGAGAATGGTGCGAAATGGGGCCAGAGAGGGAGATGTATGTGTGTCAGGTGTCCAAGGGTTGAGGTGAAAGGGTCAGGGGTAAGAGGTAGAATCTGAGGGGACCAGATTCTGATGGGATCATAGAATGAACGCTATTAGCAATGGGAAAACTGCTCAGTGAAACCCACCAGGTGTTTTGCATTGCAATACCCACAACAGCACAAATGCTGAAGTGGAGGAGTGGTTAGCCATATTGGATAATGGAGAGAGGTTTACTGAGCTTGACCTTACCAAGGTAAGGGTCCATGTGTGTTAAATGTGGACACCCCCTCTGTGTATGTGTTCGAGGGGGTGGGAATAGGGTGGAGCCCGGAAACTGAAAGAACAATGGGGAAAATACTTAGAGAAGCCGTCAGAAAACAGAAGGCTAGGATATCTTCAGTGGGAAGAGCTCAGAAATAGAGAAAAGGAAAAGGATCAGGAAAGAAGGGAAGGGAGCAAGGAACCAATACATGTCAAATGTCCACAATTTTCCAGGATCTTGACATATATATTTTAATTTGGCTTTAAAGCAATACTATGAGATGGGTGTTATTGTCCCCATCTTATATATAAGAAAATTTCAGACCCAGAAAAATTAAGTAAATTGACAAGGCGATACACTACTAGTAAAGAGTAGGAGAGGCAACTTTATTATTTTGTCTTCAGTTATTACCTATTTTCTTATGTTGTTGTATTGATTCATTCCTAATAATATATTTGGAGAAACAAAATTATGTTACAATTAGGAAGACAACAAAAGTGCAAAGTATTAGGTATGGTTATAATTTTGCTTATTGGGCTCTCCTCACTGTTGGATTACACACCTGGCCTTACAAAAAAATGCCACAAGATGGCAGCATCTTACTCATTGATTTGGGGACCACTCAGGTTCCATGGACAACTGTTTCAATAAAAATATTGAATAAAAATATTAGGATTGCTTGTTCTAGCTTCGAGGAGAATGCTGGTGCAATTTTGATTGGGATTGCAATGAATGTGTAGATAGCTTTGGGTAGTATTGACATTTTAACAATATTTATTCTTCCAACCCATGAGCATGCAATGTTTTTCCATTTCTTTGTATCTTCAATTTCCTTCATAAGCTTTCTATAGATTTCAGCATACAGATCTTTTACATCTTTGGTTAGGTTTATAACTAGGTATTTTATGCTTCTTGGTGCATTGTGAATGGGATCAGTTTCTTTATTTGTCTTTCTGTTGCTTCATTGTTAGTGTATAAGAACGCAACTGATTTTTGTACATTGATTTTGTATCCTGCGACTTTGCTGAATTCATGTATCGGTTCTAGGAGACTTTTGGTGGAGTCTATTGGGTTTTCCGTGTATAATTTCATGTCATCTGCAAAAAGTGAAAGCTTAACTTTATCTTTGCCAATTTTGGTGGGAATGCAAACTGGTGTAGCTGCTCTGGAAAACAGTGTAGAGGTTCCTCAAAAAATTAAAAATAGATCTACCCTATGACCCAGAAATAGCACGGCTAGGAATTTACCCAAGGGATTACAGGAGTGCTGATGCATAGGGGCACTTGTACCCCAATGTTTATAGCAGCACTTTCAACAATAGCCAAATTATGGAAAGAGCCTAAATGTCCATCAACTGATGAATGGATAAAGAAATTGTGGTTTATATACACAATGGAATACTATGTGGCAATGAGAAAGAATGGAATGTGGCTTTTTGTAGCACTGTGGATGGAACTGGAGAGTGTCATGCTAACTGAAATAAGTCATACAGAGAAAGACAGATACCATATGTTTTCACTCTTATGTGGATCTTGAGAAACTTAACAGAAGTCCATGGGGGAGGGGAAGAAAAAAAAAAGAGGTTAGAGAGGTAGGGAGCCAAAGCATAAGAGACTCTTAAAAACTGAGAACAAACTGAGGGTTGATGGGGGGGTGGGAGGAGGGGAGGGTGGGTGATGGGTATTGAGGAGGGTACCTTTTGGGATGAGCACTAGGTGTTGTATGGAAACCAATTTGACAATAAATTTCATATTTAAAAAATATTGAATAAAAAGTAATGTATCAGTTATAGTCTGTGCTCAGGCTATACTATCTTGCTATACCCATCTTGCACAGAAATACTTGTTGAGAAACAGAGTAAAACCTCCTAAGTTCACAGAAATACATCCATTCATAGGCATTAGGATCTTGACATTTGCCTCCAGGTAAGCAGGATAAAAGAAATGATTTCCAATGTTGTGTGGGAGTTATGGGAAATGGTAGAATGTAGTCCATCAGATTTCCACCTGGGACATCAGAGAAATATGTGTTAAAATTCTAGCTTTGACTCTTAGCTGCATGGTATTGGGCAAACAAAAATCTTTCTAGGGGCGCCTGGGTGGCTCCGTCAGTTAAGCAGCCAACCCTTGGTTTTGGCTCAGGTCATGATCTCACAGATTGTGGGTTCAAGCCCCACATGGGGCTCTGTGCTGACAGTGTAGAGTCTGCTTGGGATTCTCTCCCTGTCTCTCTCTGCCCCTCCCCAGCTTGTGCTCTCTCTCTCTCAAAATAAACATTTAAAAAATATCTTCCTAAACTTATTTCTTCATTTGTAAAATTTTTGCTCCTTAGATTTATTGTGAATTTCAAATAGCACATAAAAAGCTCTTGGTGAGTGTTTGACACTTAGCACTTAACATATAGTAGCCATTATATATTAATTATTTATATAATAATTATTTATTGTTTTTCTCTATCTTTCTAGTGTTAGAAGTATAAGACACCTTAAAAACTATGTAGTGTTCTTTTAAAATTTTAGAAAGTGCGAGTGGGAAAGTGGGGCAGGGAGAGAGAAAGAGAATCTTAAGCAGGCTCCACGCTGAGCTTGATGCAGGGGCTTGATGCAGGGCTTGATCCCATGACTCTGAGATCATGACCTGAGCTGAAATGAAAAGTTAGACACTCAACTGACTGAGCCACCAAGGCACCCCCCCCCACACACACACAATTATGTAGTTTTGAAACCATCATAGAAACATAAAGATGGATGGAAATTAAGATGAACACACTAGTGTTTCAGCAAGGCTTGACTTAAAACAACAAATTTTTGTCTCCCTCATTCTTGAAGCCTCCCCCTTCCCTTCACTTGTTTTTCTGTAGAATCCTTTGTTCCAGGAACTTGGTGTCGATATTGACATCTTGCTGACCTCAGTGTATACTCAGTAAAGAGACTGGGATGGTGGGTGCCAGTGCTAGTCATGAGACCACCTTGAAGACATGATGGCACAGCTGATAGCATGTACCAGATTCCACCCAGATCCTGTATTTTCCTATTGAACCCCTCAGCCTTTTACCGCAGGCAAGCTTACAGTCTTGAAGGCATTAGCCTTCTGTAGCCTCATTTGCCTGATGAAGAAATAAACTGTCTTCCTTTTTTATACCCAAACTCTGTGTTTCATATTTCAGCTCCAGAGCACAGAGGTTGGTTTTTGACAACTGTCTAATGGTTCTCGACCTTGTGTGCATATTGGAATAATCTGGGGAACTTTAAAAAAATCTGCTGTCTGTAAATTAGAGGCATCACATTTCCTGATTTCAAAATATATTTAGAAGCTACAGTAATTAAAATAATATGGTATTGACATAGAGACAGACAAATAGACCAGTGGAACAGAATAGAGAGCCAGAAGTAAACCCATGGATATACTACCAACTGATCTCTAGCAAGGGTGCTGAGATTATACAATGTGGAAAGGATAGTCTCTTCAACAAATGTTATTGGAAAACTGGATATCCACATGCAAAAGAATGAAATTGGATCCTTACCTTGTACCATACACAACAATCAACTCAAAATGGATTAAAGACTTAGATATAGGACCTGAAATAGTGAAACTCCTAGAAGAAAACAGGGGAAGAGCTTCTTGATGCTGGTCTTGGCAATGATTTCTTGGATATGACACCAAAAACATAAGCATCAAAAGAAAACATAAATGAGTGAGGTCATAACAAATTAAAAAGCTTGTGCACAGAAAAGGAAACAATCAAAGGTGAAAGGCAAAGTACAGAACAGGAGAAAATATTTGCAAACCATTTATCTAATAGGGGGTTAACATCCAAAATACACAAGGAACTCTTAAACCTGATAGCAAACAAAACAAAACAAAACAAAACAAACAAACAAAAAAACCAAGTAGCCCAATTAAAAAGTGGGCAAAGAACTTGAAAAGACATTTCTCCAAAGAATAAATACAAATGGCCACCAGGTACATAAAGAAGTGCTCAACATCACTAATCATAAGGGAAATGCAAATCAAAACCACAATAAGGTACTACCTCACACCTGTTAGGATGTCTATTACAAAAACAAACAGATGAAAGGTAAGTATTGATAAAACTAAATGAAAAATTGAAAGTCCTGTACATTGTTGGTGGGAATGTAAAATGATTCAGCCTCTGTGGAAAATAGTATGGATATTCCTCAAAAAAATAAAAATAGAACTACCGTATGATCCACAAATTCCACTTTTGGTATATACCCAAAATAATTGAAATCAAGATTCTCAAGATATTTGCACTCCCACGTTCATTGCAACATTATTCACAATAGCCAAATGTCCATCAGCAGATGAATGGATAAAGAAAATGTGGTATATACATACAATGGAATATTATTCAGCCTTAAAAAGAAGGAAATCCTACTATTTGTGACAACATGGATGAACTTGGAGGACATTATAAGTGAAATAAGCCAGTCTCAGAAGGACAAATACTGTATGATTTCCCCTTTTATAAGTATCTAGTATCTAAACTAGTCAAATGTTTGGAGGCAAAGAATAGAATGGTGGTTGCCAGGGGCTAGGGGAGAGGGAAATGGGGAGTCATTAAGTGGGTGTAAGGTTTCAGTTACGCTAACTGAATAAACTCTACTGATCTGTTGTACAACATAGTGCATAGTTAATAGCATAGTATTGCACATTTAAAAATGTTAAGAGGGTAGATCTCATGTTAAGTGTTTTTGCCACACACAAAAATGGGACACTAACTTTTGAAGGTGATGGATGTGTTCATTACCTTGATGGTGGTGATAATGTCACGGTTGTACGTATATGGCCAAACTCATCAAATTGTCAGCATTAAATATGTAAATAATTATATCTCAATAAAGTTTTAAAAATATATATATCTGCTGTCTGGAGGTCCAGCACCAGAAATTCTGATTTAGTTGGTCTGGGGTGCAGCATGGTCATTAGAAGTTTTAAAAACTCTCTGGATGATTCCAATATGCAGCCAAGGTAAAGAAATACTTCGTTAGACCAATATCCTCACTGTAAAGATGGGAAAGAGGCCCTGAGAAAGGAAATGACTTGCCTGTTGAAATGAGATCAAGAACTCAAACCAGGGTCCTCTTGAGCACATAACACTGCTTCAGACTCACTTCCTGTGCTTCCACACAAACACTGTCCCAAATTGTCTCATGTCATATTCCCTGAACACATCAGGTCCACCCCTGTGTCAAAATCCACAGCAATACAAGCTGCCACTGGAGTGCTTATTGTGTGCCAGACACTGAACAAACCAAATTCTATATGTTATCTGTAATCCATACAGCAAGCTTTCAAGGAAGGCATGAGTGTCCTCAATGGAAGAGGACGAGGCTGGGGGCGCCTGCGTGGCTCAGTCGGTTAAGCGTCCGACTTCGGCTCAGGTCATGATCTCTCAGTTCATGAGTTCAAGCCCCACGTCGGGCTCTGTGCTGACAGCTCAGAGCCTGGAGCCTGTTTCAGATTCTGTGTCTCCCTCTCTCTCTCTGACCCTCCTCCATTCATGCTCTGTCTCTCTCTGTCTCAAAAATAAATAAACGTTAAAAAAAAATTAAAAAAAAAAAAAGGAAGAGGACGAGGCTGATGTTCAAAGACTTGAAGAAACTAGCTGAAAGTCACAGCTAGTGAAAAAAAGCCAGGATTTGATTCAGGTCCACTGGACTTCAAATCTCTTTCACTACACTCACTGCCCCCTGTCCCCCCAACCCCTTACCTTCCTGGGTTATTTCTTCCCCAAGAACCAGCTCTAGTTTCACTCTGTCTACAAAAGCCCTTCCACCCCAGACCACAGAGATCTTTATATTTATCCAGCTTTCATGGCACTAATCACCCACATTAGCTACTTGGAAGGGTCTACCTTACATGGTAATTTCTTGTGTCATGTATATGATCTGTTTCCTTCTCCAAGAGGCTGAGAAGGAGAGGGACTTTCCTCCAACTGTGTTTCTGTCCTGGTCCTGTAGCTGTGTCGAGATACAGTGACTGCAAGATCATAATAGTATTTAGTCCTTTTTGAGACTCTTCCACTGGGAGTATCTGCAGAAGGGGAACACCTATAGGCCCAAGTAGAGTTGAAAATTTGAACTGAGAAAGAATGGAATTTTCCTCAGGTTTGGATTTATAGCAACATTTACAAGTAAGCCTCTAGGTGTCAGTAGAAAGCCTAGTTTTAAGAGTGTGAGAGTCCAATGAAACCAAAATCTTCAGGCTAGGAGTTTTTCTCATTGTAACCATGAAGCTAAAGCTAGAATTCCCTCTGCAACATAACAACACGGAAGCAACATTCCTCTCAGCCCAGGGGTCAGTATAATAAGTCAGCCTCTTCCATGTTTGGACAGCTTTACTGGCATGCTGTTCTTGGTTTTATGTGAAACTCTGCTTCCTTGTAACTTCCACCTACTGTCCAAGGAAATTAAGTGGCAACAGCCCATGCACTGCACCTGGACACAGGCATATGGAAGGCCTGTTACAGCTGAGTCAGGCCTTCCACAAAGATTGATTACTCTAGGATGTTGCTGGCACCAGTGGGAGCCTTGCTGCTCTGGGCTAAGCATTATCCACCCTCAGAGCATAGGGAAGGAGGCAAGAGAGCAACACACCTCTGGCAGGTTGTTATTCTCAACCAGGTTGCTATCATCTCTGCTAGACCCAGAGATGGAGAGAGTGACTCTTTCTAGCAAAGTCCAAAGACCTGGAAGGAAAGAAAAGCCCCCTTTTTACTCTGTTCTTCCCAAGGGCTCTTCTCCAATAGCCTGGTCTTTGCTTAGTCAAACCCATTCTTTCTCCTCAAAAAATAGAGATTATCGCTGTACTTTCTGGTCCCAGCTGTATTCCTGAGAAATATATAGAACAAATCCAGTGTCTCTTCTAGGCATCTGAAGACAAAGATTAAGGCAGCCAACCAGCCAGCCACACATCCATCCATCCATCCATCAATCCATTAAACATATCTTTACTGGGAGCTTACTATGTATTGGGTATTTAGTATCCTAGTAGGCAGTTAATAAGTGGCAAATGGTATTATTAAAAATCTGATTATTAACTCAGTCACAAGTAAATCCACTTTTATATGGTGGATTTTTGAAAAGGGAATGGAGAGATAAGGGAACTAGCATTTACTGAATATGAACTACCTACCATGGTGTTAACTGCTTGCTTTACAATGCTCTATATTATTAGAGACCTCCCACCGTCTTTTGAGGTGGGTTATCTACATTTCCATTTTAAACAGGAGGAAGTCAAGGCTTAGAAAGCTTAAGTAATTTGACCAAGGAACTACGGCTAGTAAGTGGTGGGCTGGAGTTTGAATACTGAGCTCTGTAACTACAAAACCACCACACTGTGGGCCTCACACAGGAATCCTTAGGACAGTTGAAGCAACATCACGGTCGCTTCAGGCCATGTGTCTGAAATGAACACTTTTATTTTATCATTCTATTTTTAAAGTAATGCCCAACTCAGGGTGTGAAATCATGACCCTGAGATCAAGAGTCTCATGCTCTAGGGACTGAGCCAGCCAGGCGCCCCTGAACACTGTTTTAAATTAAATTAAATTTTCTTTTCAAGCTTTCAAACCTAAACCCCTCATTCTCTCTGTGTATTTTTTAAATTAAGTTTACAAAGTGACTGCTTTGTTATTGTTTTCTATAGAAGTCAAATTTCCTGTCAATACTTTTCCATTATAAACTTGGACACATGACAAAGTATATGGAAATCAATAGCAGTAATTTGGGCATTCATCAGTTTCCCTCTAGAATTAGTTCTTTGATTATACTTCTTTTAATGGATAAATCATTGTGATCATATGAAAGAAAATTTTTAAGAAAATAAAAAAAGATTACCCCAAATCTCATATCCTAATACAACTACTTCCATTCTAATTCATACCCATATGTGTGTGTGTGTGTGTGTGTATTTCAATTGTAAGTCCTTAATAAATGTAGGCTATTATAACTCCAGATGTTTTATATATATATATATATATATATATATATATATATTTTTTTTTTTTTTTTTTTTTTTTTTTTCCTTCACTCAACCTTACTTAGAATCATTTACCCATGTTTCTATGTAGTTTTCCTAATGGTCCCATTTAATAGCTGTCTAATAGTTTATCAAATTTCAGTCTATTTTTAAGGCCTTTAAAAAATGTTTTTGATGTTTATTTTTGAGAGAGAGAGAGAGAGAGATAGAACATGAGCAGGGGAGAGGCAGAGAGAGAGGGAGATGCAGAATTGAAGAGGCTCCAGACTCTGAGCTATCAGCACAGAGCCCTACGTGAGGCTCGAATTCACAAACCGTGAGATCATGACCTGAGCCACCCAGGCACCCCAATTTTAAGGCCTTTAGAAATGAAGTTCAGGGATTACTAACAAGATATATTCTCTCTCTCTTTAATTCATTATTTAAGCAATCTGCTTAACCATGACTTTTACTTTTTTTGTTGTATCCATTTAATGTATTATGACCTCAAGAAGACAAGGGGTAAAAAAGAAAAAAAAAGAAAAGAGGACAGGGAAATATTTTTGTAGTCAGCAGGACATTTTCGTTTTGGTCTTAGAGGGTTTTGGTCAAAATCAGGTTTGCAATATTGGTATCACAGAAGAATGGCCATGAGTTTAATTGGTGTATGTTTCTTCTCAAGTCCTTAGTGTCCTGATCCATTCCCCTGCTGACTGAAGCCCTCAGCGGTAGCTTCTGAAAACCTATTTAGGCTTCCATGAGTCAGTTAACTCTTCAAGGCTTTGCTTTGTGGAACAGGTACTTCTTGGTAACTGCTTCTTATTCTTTCAGTGCCTGCTATCTCTGGCAGCAAGCCAAGTAATGAAGACCACCATTTGGTTGCTGGGTTTTGGTTTGTGTGTGAGTGCGTGCATGCAATCTTAATTGTATCTTCCTGCAATCCCCTTTTCTTCAGCTTAAAGGTCGTCAGAGCCATCAGGAGAGAGACATAAATGTGATCAAAGTTAGAGTTTTTTCCAGCCTATACTGCAGGGTCCTGATGATCTCTAAGGTTTCTACTTGGAAAGGGGAGCTACTTTGACCATTTGACAGTCACCAGATGTCTATGAGGCCTGTCGAGGGGATGGGTCTCTCTAGTTATGCTTCTAGATCTGAAGACGAATTTTCTCTTGGTTTTAAGTAGGAGTTTAGACAGAGGAGAAGAAGACAAAATGTTGGATGTGTTCATGCAAAGAGCTTCGTCAAAATAGAAGAAATATTAAGAAATTGCAAACAAATGATAAAATGTTTCCTTTTATCTTTTTTTATATTTTTATTTTTTTCTTTTATCTTTTTAAAAAATATTTATTTATTCTTGAGAGAGAGACTACAAGTGGGGAAAGGGCAGAGAGAGAGGGGGACAGAGGATCCAAAGAGGGTTTTGCACTAATAACAGCGAGCCCAATGTGGGGCTTGAAGTCATGAACCGCGAAATCAGGACCAGAGCCAAAGTCGGACGGTCAACTGACTGAGCCACCCGGGTTCCCTTAATGTTTCCTTTTATCTTAAAACAAGCAGAATTCTTTCTGGATTGATTCATGCTAAACACTTCAGCCAGATGGAACTTCAGTAGGCTGTTGATATTTCTGGATTTAGCATTCAAGGTTGATCTTCCTTGAGTAAAAGGAAGTCATATATAATTTTGCTGAGATCCAAATTGCATCCTGTGCACTTGGATATGGACACGAAGAAACAAATTATTTAGTTGGTATGTAACCTTGCTGATGGTCCATCTCTCACATTACATAATGGCTTTGTAGTTACGTACTCAGTATTATGTATGAATTTTGTGGGTGAAAATGTATAATATAGTGGTATATGACTCTTTGAGGATTCTCAAAGTTTTTGGATATATCCTTCAAAACTGTCAAAGTCTATCATTTTACAATTATACTATTATTTCCTGGCTCTGTGCCTTTGGTTTTTTACTCCTCTAGTCTGCCTATCTTTCCCCATGGCCAACTATTAAAATTATGCCTAACAGGGGCGCCTGGGTGACTCAGTTGGTTAAGCATCCAACTTTGGCTCAGGTCATAATCTCGTGGTCTGTGGGTTCAAGCCTTGCATTGGGTTCTGTGCTGACATCTCAGAGCCTGGAGTCTGCTTTGGATTCTGTATCTCCCTCTCTCTCTGCCCTTCCCCCACTTGCGCTCTGTCTCTCTCTCTCTCTCAAAAATAAATGTTTAAAAAATTAAAAAAATAAAATTATATCTAACAAATGTATATCCCATCTCAGTGAAGTATTTCCTGATTATTTTCCATTAATATAATCTCTCCCTCCTTTGGTCTTCTTAGAATTTTATTTGTACCTTTTCTTGGTACAAATAAAATTTGTGTTTTTTAAATTTTATATGACCTTGGATAATAATGACCTGTGTACTTCATTATATTTATGCCTCTGAGACTATATCGTTTTCAGGGTATATCTGAGTCTTATTAATCTGAGAAGCCCCCCGCCCCCAGCAACTGCTCTATTTCCATAAAGCTCAGCACATTGTCCTCCTCATGACAGGGGCCAATAGATATTTGTTGGGTTGAATTGGGGTAAAGGCTGTTGTAGACTTTCTGTTATAGCAAAGTAAATAGACATCTTATGGATGATAGTTTTTTGCTAGATGTTGCCAGTACTTTTGATAGTGACCTAATAAATAAAACCAGATTGCTATGTTCTTTTGATAACCTAACCTGGGAAAATATGTGAGCTCAACAGCTGCTGTAATATTAATGTTTAATATCCTTTTCATCTTCTAATTTGACAGTTTTCTACCTGGTCCTGTTTTCCCTTTCTCATATCTAATTGTTATTCATGCCTCCTTTTTATTCCCTTTCTCATTACATCATGTTGAATTCTCAGAAAAATAGAACACATGTTTTAAGGATCCAAGTCCAAAATGAAGAGTTGACTTAAATAGACTTTCTCCTATTCAATTTACCAATTTAGCATCTATATCTTAGTGCAAATTCTCTAGATTATAAAGCCTGGGGTCAAGATTAAAGTGCTGATTCTTGTGTTTATATGTGGGAGGGGTAGGTATAAGCTCAGGAGAGTAAAAATGAAGGAGAAAGTCAAACAGTTCAGTGTGATGTGTTACCATGATGGCACTACTTTCGACAAGCCATGATGAGAAACAGCAGGTGACTTCAGTAGATTCCTTGAGCCACAGAGCTTCTCTGCCATGGCCATAGGGAGAGATCCCAACCTTGATGTAGTCTGCAGAAGGGGAAAATGAGAAAAATGATCTGTCTACCTCACTTCCATCTCTAATGAGAGATTTGTCAAGCTTTCCCTACAAGAAGGTAACTCTCTTGTACTTTTATGCAACTTCTATGGTGCATTACCTGGTCCATTGACACCAGCTACAGAAGCAAGATTTCATGCTCTGTGGTATGACATTTCATCTTGTCTGAGAGTGAGGAGAAACCAGTGCAGATCAGAGGTTGTGCAGGTCATGCAGTTCTGGGGCTTCTATTCTGACTCCAGGGAACCCAGCAGAGGCAGCAGCAGCCCAGCAGGTGAGAGGTGCCTTTGGGAAGAAGGAAGCAGACGAGGGGAGTAAAGTTGTGTGCCATACATAGCCCACTTCTTCCTTCTTCCATCTCTTAAAATGAGTCATTGTTTGTGGTTTCGTTTTCAGTCTTCTTGTGTTCTCATGCCCTACAATTAACTGCTTTCTACACACTAGTAATCACCAAGTTGATATTTATAGCCCAGATCTTTCTGCTCCAGATCCATGTATATGATGACTTACCTGTCAATACGTGGGTGTTGCACTCAGGACCTGAGGATGTCAGGAGTTCTTCCTTTATCCTCTCCTCCAACTCCTACCAAACCCGCTTTTCTTCCTGTAGCCCTGTCTTGATAAATGTCACCAAACCAAGAACCAACAGTTCTCCTAAATTCCTTTAGATTCACTTCAGATTTCATACCCAAGGAGCTAATATTGATCTTTTTTTTAAACACCTCTCAGGACCAGACCTCTTCTCTGTTTTCACTACTGTTGTTTTATTTGAGAACTGTAATTGCTTCCTAAATATCCTCTCTGCCTTTGACCTTGCCTCTTTTCAATCCATTTTCCAAACTAAACCTGCAGTTATAATTTTAAAAGGCAAATCACCATGACCAAACAGGGCTTAATCCATGGATATAAGAAAAGTTCAGTGGTAAAAGTTACCTATTTATATAATTTATGAAATCAATGTAAAATAGATTATGTATTGATCAATGATTTCTAGGAGAAAAATCATATGATCATCTTAACACAATGCTAAAAAGTTTGATAAAAATCAACATAAATTTTTGGTTTAAGAAAATCTTAATTAACATGTTAATATGTTAAGGAATATTGTTCTCAAACCAACAGCATATTATACCTAGCAATAAAACATTACAAGCATTTCCATTAAAGGTAATAATTTGACTGTCATTACCATTATTTAAGATTATTCTGAAGTGTCAATCGATGCAATAATGAGAAAAAGAGGTGAGGGAGGTATAAATACTTGATAGGAACAGATAAAATTATCATTATTTGAAGATTGTATGGTTCCTTGAAAAACTGTTAAAATGAACAAGAGAGTTCAGAAAATTCGGCAATTATTATTATTTTTTAATTTAATTTTTTATTTTTAAAAATTTACATCCAAATTAGTTAGCGTATAGTGCAACAATGATTTCAGGAGTAGATTCCTTAATGCCCCTTACCCTATTAGCCCATCCCCCCTCCCACAACCCCTCCAGTAACCCTCAGTTTGTTCTCCACATTTATGAGTCTCTTCTGTTTTGTCCCCCCCCCCACCGTTTTTATATTATTTTTGTTTCCCTTCCCTTATGTTCATCTGTTTTGTCTCTTAAAATCCTCATAGGAGTGAAGTCATGTGATTTTTGTCTTTCTCTGACTAATTTCGCTTAGCATAATACCCTCCAGTTCCATCCACATAGTTGCAAATGGCAAGATTTCATTCTTTTTGATTGCCGAGTAATAATCTTTACTTTACATCTTCTTTATCCATTTATCCATCGATGGACATGGACATTTGGGCTCTTTCCATACTTTGGCTATTGTTGATAGTGCTGCTATAAACATGGGGGTGTATGTGTCCCTTTGAAACAGCACACCTGTATCCCGTGGATAAATGCCTAGTAGTGCAATTGTGCTGGGTTGTAGGGTAGTTCTATTTTTAATTTTTGGGGGAACCTCCATACTGTTTTCCAGAGTACCTGCACCAGCTTGCAAGAAAATTCGGCAATTATGACAGAAATATTTAAAAACTAATACATATATCAGCAATAATTAGTTAAGAAAAACAATGGAATGAAGAACCCATATATCATGGTAATAAAAAAAATCAAAGCACCTAGAAATAAACTTAATTATAAATATGCATATCTATAAAACTTTACCATGAATCTAAAAGGAGATTTGAATAAAAGGAGAGACATTATACTGTGTTGGAAGATTTAATATTGTAAAGATATTAATTTTCTTCAGGCTAAGCCTATTATTAACGAAATCCCAATGAAAATAACTTTTTTTTTAATGTGAAAGAAATCTATTTAAAAATTTATTTTGAAAAATGTTTGCACTAGTTTTCGGTGAGTCAGAATGTTCTACTGCCTTTTCCTTAAGAAAGGATTGAAGTCCTCCCCTGGTCTGCACCCTTCCTTCCCTGGGGGTCCTAGCTTGTGTTTGCATGACTCCCCAGCTCCCAGGATCATGCGTTGAGAGGGACACACTAGCTATAAACCTCGGGGGTAACTCTCCAGTCATGATGCAGACTTCAGAATGTCCTGTTTAAGATACAAAGTAAATGTTTTGAGGGAAAACAAAAGAGAGAGAAGAAAAAAAAAAGGGAGAAAGTAAGAAAGTCAAACCCATCTTTAGGAAAATAATGCCAAAAAAGTCTTTTCCTACCAGATATTAAGGTGAACCAGCCAGATACAATAATTAAAACATCACTAGCTAAAAAGCACACTTCAGAAATGCATCCAAATACATGTAAGGATTTAGTACATTAAAAAGCCTGTGCCTCCTATTGGTGGGGGGTGTTAAGATAACTGTATCATTATGAAAACAAATCCAAATTCACAGTACATGAAGAAAAATTCCAGAAGGATTAAAAATTGTAATTTAAGAAGGAGAAAGTACAGGTGAATGTCAACAAAACTTCAGAGTAAGGAATGACTTTCTAAACATGAGACTAAAAGCAGAGCAGATGTGGTTGTATAAAAATGTGAGTCTTTTACAGCAAAATTCACCATAAACTAAATTAAAAGACAGATGGTATAGGAAATATCCTTTTTTTAAAAAAAATTTACATCCAAGTTAGTTAGCATATAGTGCAACAATGATTTCAGGAGTAGATTCCTTAATGCCCCTTACCATTTAGCCCATCCCCCCCCCCCCCAACAACCCCTCTGGTAACCCTCTGTTTGTTCTTCATATTTAAGAGTCTCTTATGTTTTTGTCTCCCTCCCTGTTTTTTATATTATTTTTGCTTCACTTCCCTTATGTTCCTCTGTTTTGTATCTTAAATTCCTCATAGGAGTGAAGTCATATGATATTTGTCTTTCTCCAACTGACTAATTTCACTTACCATAATACCCTCTAGTTCCATCCACATAGTTGCAAATGGCAAGATTTCATTCTTTTTGATTGCAGAGTAATACTCCATTGTGTGTGTGTGTGTGTGTGTGTGTGTATATATATATATATATATATATATATATATATATATATATATACCACATCTTCTTTATCCATTCATCCATCGGTGGACATTTGGGCTCTTCCATACTTTGGCTATTGTTGATAGTGGTGCTATAAACATTGGGGTGCATGTGCCCTTTCGAAACAGCATACCTGTATCCCTTGGATAAATGCCTAGTAGTGCAATTGCTGGGTGGTAGGGTAGTTCTATTTTTCGTTTTT
The DNA here is from genome assembly GCF_027475565.1 of Acinonyx jubatus. Lineage (NCBI taxonomy): Eukaryota > Metazoa > Chordata > Mammalia > Carnivora > Felidae > Acinonyx > Acinonyx jubatus. The sequence goes on along the minus strand of NC_069390.1, from coordinate 59,441,723 downwards.
TGAGGAACCTCCATACTGTTTTCCAGAGTGGTTGCACCAGTTTGCATTCCCACCAGCTGTGCAAAAGTGATCATCTCTCTCCACATCCTCGCCAACATCTGTTGTTGCCTGAGTTGTTAATGTTAGCCATTCTGACAGGTGTAAGGTGGTATCTCATTGTGGTTTTGATTTGTATTTCCCCGATGATGGGTGATGTGGAGCATTTTTTCATGTGTCGGTTGGCCATCTGGATGTTTTCTTTGGAGAAGTGTCTGTTCATGTCATTTGCCCATTTCTTCACTGGATTCTTTGTTTTTTGGGTGTTGAGTTTGATAAGTGCTTTATAGATTTTGGATACTAACCCTTTATCAGATATGTCATTTGCAAATATCTTCTCCCATTCTGTCGGTTTCCTTTTAGTTTTGCTGATTGTTTCCTTTGCTGTGCCAAAGTTTTTATTTTGACGAGGTCCCAATAGTTCATTTTTGCTTTTGTTTCCCTTGCCTTTGGAGGCATGTTGAGTAAGAGTTGCTGCGGCCGAGGTCAAAAGGTTTTTCCTGCTTTCTCCTCTAGGATTTTGATGGCTTCTTGTCTTACATTTAGGTCTTTCATCCATTTTAAGTTTATTTTTGTGTATGGTGTAAGAAAGTGGTCCAGGTTCATTTTTCTGCATGTCGCTGTCCAGTTTTCCCAGCACCACTTGCTGAAGAGACTGTCTTTATTCCATTGGATATTCTTTCCTGCTTTGTCAAAGATTAGTTGGCCATACGTTTGTGGGTTCATTTCTGGGTTCTCTATTCTGTTCCACTGATCTGAGTGTCTGTTTTTGTGCCATATAGGAAATATCCTTAACCAAAGGTTCAGATCCTTAACGTTCAAAGAACCTCCAAATCAATAAGTGAAAAATGAAACTGTATAATTGACCACAAAAGGTATTTTACACAAGAAAAATAAATCTCAAATGGCTAATAAACTAAAAAAGTTCAACTCTACTATTAGTCAAAGAAATGAAAATTAAAACCACACACAAAAAAATAAGGATAAATATATGCACTATTAACAAGGGTTAATAGATTCAAGCACTTTCAAACATTACTGGGTTCATCAACTCATACAGTCCTTGTAGAGGATATATAAAATCCATAAGGCAATGCTACTACTAGGAATGTATAACAAATAAATAATTAAGGGTACATATCCATGTATATAATAAGGATATATATGCCCTTAATAATCTTTAATATATAACAGGGCACTGTCTATAATAATAAAGCATTGGAAACAACTTAAGTGTCCAAAAATAAGGAATGTATGCAGCCATTTCAAACAATATAGAAGAATAGGAACAACAACAACAACAAAAAAACCTAAGGAAAGATATTTAAGATAAGAAAGTGATAATGGAAATGCAGCCAGTAGGGGGAAAGTATTAGCTGGACAACCTGGCACTAGAGTTCTGATAAGGAGGGACTGTTTTGACTTAGCAGAATAGCTTAGGAGCTCTTTGCAGTTTGGAGCAAAGCCAAAAGAGCCTTGAATTCCCTTGTGCAAAAGGGAAAGGGAATTGGAAATGAGTGCTTGGGAGTCTACATCTAGAGGAGATTGAAAAATGTAGGAAGGGAGGGAAGCTGGCAGCTTGTCCTGTCATAGTGCCACATGGAGGGAAGACCTATGATAAGAATGACTAAGGGACTCAGAACTCCTCTCTGAAACTCAGTTTCAAGTTGTTCCCCAAGTTGTGCTTCAATACAAACTATCTTCTGTTTGCCCCCAAATCTTTTAAAAATATTTGCTAATATACCACCTTGTTTAGGCCATATTTGGAGGAAAGAAGGGATTGGAGAAGTGTCGAATGGACAATGTGCCCAAGAGGTGAAATAAGGGGCAAAGATCAAGGCAGAAAATCAGTGCTAGAGGTTGTCAAAGGGAGCACACCCCCACCTCCATCTGTAACCTCCCCAGAACTCTCAGAGATATTGGAAGGGAGTTGAGTTCCATGTTATTCATAGGATAGGGGTTTGAGCAGAATTCTTTTACATCTCAAAAGTTGGGGAGGGGAGACTCCAGAAGGTTAGAGGACCCTGTAAAGTACATGGAAGATTGGGGTGGGAAAATTCACACACACACACACACACACACACGCAAAAACTGCTGAGAAGGATACACAGCCTACAAAATGATGCTGAGATTATCAGCAATATTTATTTTCCTCTTTTAGTCATCTGTATTCTGATTCTTCTCTAATGAATCCATATTACTTGTGTAATTTTTAGAAATAAAAATGTACTGAGGTAGAGAGCTGATTGGTGGTAGCCAGGGCTGGGGAGAGGGGGCAATGGGGAGTGCCTGCTTAATGGCTATGGGTTTCCTGTTGGGTGATGAAAGAGTTTTAGATCTAACAGAAGTAGTGGTTGTATGACACTGTGAATGTGCCAAATGCCACTGAGTTGTTCACTTTAAAATGATTAATTTTATGTGACGTGAATTTGACTTAAATAGGGAAAAAAGAAAACATCTATAGAGGCAAAAATATACAACATGAATCAGACTCTGTCACTCTTCTGCTTAAAATCCTTCAGGGACATCCTAACTCTTTAACATGGCAGACAAGGCTCTTCCTGCCCTGGCCCTGCCCCTGCTCCACCACAGCCACCCTTCCCCACCAACCTTACTCTCTAGCCATGCAAAACTGTGTGCACTTCTCTGAAGGAACCTATTCTTTCCTGCCTCCATGCCTTTGTATGGGTTTTCTTTTCCTGGAATGCCCTTCCCTTAGTTACTTTCCACTCATCCTTCAAAACTCAACATCTCCTTTGAGAAGATTTCCCTGATTCCATAGTCAGGGGGTGCCTCCTCCCTGTAACCCAAGAATCTTTGGGACATTGCCCAATTTTTTTTCAGTTTATTTATTTATTTTGTGGGGGGGAGCAAGGGACAGAGAGAGGGGGAGAAAAAGAGAGAATCCCAAGCAGGCTCCACACTGTTAGCACAGAGCTTGACTCCAGGCTTGAACTCACACACTGTGAGATCATGACCTGAGCCAAAATCAAGAGTCAGATGCTTAACCAACTGAGCCATCCCGGGGCCCCATGGGCCATTTCCCAATTTCATCGGTGTAGGGGACTGTGAACCCTTGAAGGACAGGGCCTGAGACTTTCCTCTCTTTAGCCTCAGAACCTGGCACAGGACAGAAGCCATGATAAATGTGAAATGAATAAGAACAGACTTAGTCATTGAAAGTGACCCTAGGCATGAAATTGAAAATGATCTAGAGATGTTTAACTGGCTTACTGTGACATTTGTCACAGAAGAATGGGAGATCTTTTCTTTTTCTTCTTACTTTTTATGAATTATTTAGGAATTGAAGCATAGATCAAAATTCCAAATAAAATGTCAATATAAATAGCAAAATGGTCCCAGATGGGGCTTAGATGCTTGCAGAATGCCGGTGGTCTCAGGAAAATAAAACTTAATTGTTCAAAAAAGCTCAAATAAAATACAATAGAAACTTAATTACTTTCACAAAATACAAAAACAAGAAAAACTCATGATGGGTAGTAGAGAAAAGATTTTTTTTGATACCTTGCTCCAAAACTAAGATATAGGATTGCTATCTTAGGATTTTTGTTAAAAAATACCTAAGTCTTACAGGATTTTAAGTGACTCTAAACCCCTAATGAAATAATGGGTCTAGGCAAAAACCATCAATGGGTGCTAATTTTATTAGGTGGAAGGTTGATGTGGAATTTCATAATGTATGTGTCAGGCTGACACCGCTGAACCCCTGTTCAACCTTAGCATTATTGAAAGTGGGACAGCCAGACACTAACCGCCTCCTAATAAAATGCAGTAGGAAGTATACATCACCACTTTAGAAAAAATCTTGCCCAAAGGATCGAAACTGATTTAATGTCTTGAATCACCAGTTTGTGAGAAATATAAAGGATAGAGAAGCCTGTTAAATGACACCATAAAGATCTAAGAAATCAAATCAAGAAGATGGGAAATTCCACAAGACAAAGGACTCCATTTCTTCAATAAATGAGTCATAGTAAGCAAAAGAAAAGGGAAACCATAGATTCAAGGAGATAAAGATTCAACTGATATAAATTTGAATAACCACAAGAAGATATTTTTGAGACAATCTGGGAAAATTTACATTGATTGGGTATTGATAGTATTTTATAAAATAATTTTTTGTTGTTTATTTTTGAGATAGCATGAGCAGGGGAAGGGCAGGGAGAGAGAAAGAGAGGGACAGAGGATCCAAAGCAGGCTCTGCACTGGCAATAACAAACCCAATGCAGGGCTTCAACCCCAGAACCATGAGGTCATCACTTGAGCTGAAGTCGGACGCTCAACTGACTAAGCCACCCAGATGCCCTGGCTATTGATAATATTAAGGAATGATTGTTAACTTTATGTGTGATAATGATATTTATCACATCATCATGTTTTTAAAAACTTTCTTATTTTTAGAGATTGAAGTATTTATGGTGAGATGATATGATGTCTTGAATTGGCATTAAAAAGATTCCTAAAAAACATATGTTGGGGTAGATGAAACAATGACACAGAATATTAGTAATTGTTGCCTCTGGATGATAATGAGCACATGGATTCATTATACTATCCTTCCCCCTTTTGTGTATTAAAGAATAAACTTAACGTTCAGCATCCATGTGGCACTGTTAATAAGCCCATCTACTGAGTCAGGACTATGTCATACTAAATGGCATTGTTGGACCAAAGGGAATGTCTTGGACCTTGAAGTAAAAAAAAACCCTGGGTTCAAATCCTAGCTCTGCTACTTACTAGCCCTGTCACCTTGAGCAAATTATTCACTTCTCAGAATTTGCTTGCTCATCTGTAAAGGGGGATAATATTACCTACTTCAGAAAGTTGGAGGAGCAAGTAAGATGATATATAAAGTGTCTAGCACTTGCCCAGCTCAGAATAAACACTCTGTAAGTGTTAACTACCTTGTATTAATCCAGCTATTTATTTCCTTTCTTGTTTTCTGAAACATAAATTTAAATAATTCCAAAGTTGATGAAGTGAAAAGTGAAATCCCCCCAATTTCACTCTCCAGAGGAAGGAACTACCATTGACAGTTTGTTGCTGGTTTCTCTCCAGACTTTTTCTTTATATCTGTAAATATATAAAAGTACATTCATCCCTATACATATGGTGTGGGTTATTTTTAAACAAAAATGAAATCATGTATTACATATTGTTCTGCAATTTACTTTTTCCACATTGCAATATTCAGCGTGTCTTTTTGTCAGTTCATGTGGCTCTGTACATGTGATTCAGTAAGTAATGCCGTGCATATGCATTTGCTCCCAGGTGTGAGCATTCCTGTGAACTAGAATCCTACAGCAGAATTGTTAGGTCAAGGGCACGTGTAGTGTATCTATCTTCATAGTACCCAAAATGGTTCTACTGCCCCTCCACAAGTTATTGACTTACTTTCATATTAAGACCTATTGTCTATACATTTTTAAGTTGCATGCTGGGAGGTACTGCCCTTACTGGTACCACTTATTTCTCAACAGGCACTGAAAATGTTTCAGAGGATAAATGTGTTGGATTAGCAAAAATCAGCCTCATGGAAAATAGCCGGGCTCCATTCTGCTATTTGTTCCCGTTAGAGGATAATGTGCTGCATGCTGTTTTCAAGGCTGAATGTAGCGGTGGATTGGATAAAATAAATGGGAGTCCTAGTTTTCTTTGTGAAAAGCCAGTGAAGATTATGTGAGGCAGGATCCTGAAAGAAAGCAGGGAATAAAAGCTCCTCTCAAAAGAGGTCCCAGTGGATGGCAGCTGTGAAAAGGTGGATGAGTAAAGAAAGAGGAGGTAAATCCTGCCTCAGTTCCCTGGGAAGTTCAAGATCTCACTTTTCCCTTCCGTTGTTCTAGTGACTTAGAGAGGACAATTCCAGAGAAAGATGGTTTTGAGAAGAAAAGAAATCCAAATGGAATTCAATTTGGTCTTACTTATGTAAGAGCACCTGTCATGTGGTGTACAATAGTCCCAGGCAGAACTCCCAAGAAAGACCACTTTGTAAACCACCCTGCTGCTGTGGGGAGGTCAACAATTGTCCTTTGTCCGTGCAGCCCTCCCATCACCCCACTATGGAATTGCTGGTCCAAACCGCTGCAGTAAGGTTTGGGCGAGGAGAAATTATTCCATTGTCTTTTAGAAATTAGATCAATAAGAGTGATGTCATTCATGATTTCCTTGGGTTCTGGCTGTTCCTGGTGTAGGAAATCATGTGCTGCCCCTTTGCTGCATATATTTCTCTAGATCCACAGGCAATATGGGCACATAGAAAATGACCCCATGTCAAGTGAGAATTTAAAGTTCCAAAAATCTTAACTTTTTTTTTTTAGGTGAAGTAAAATCAACATTTAGTATAGTGATTTCTAAAATAATACATGTAAAAACAAATAAGTAAATGTCTTAGTCTCTTTTGCACCTGGGGATAGTTTTTTAATCTAGGTTATTAATTCAATAAAACATGGATTTGTATTTGACCTTTAAAACATTTTTTCTCTTTGATTTCTTTTTTAGCCCTGGATCAAAGTCTTCTGCCGATCCATAGACAGGCGACCACAACAAATAACCAGTTTGCAAGTGAGTTTTAACATAGATATCTCCTTGATTTTTCTTTGACAGTTACCTTTAATTATTTCAGTAAATATTTAATGTCCCAGGTATACCGTCCTAGGTGCTAAGGATAAAGCAGAAGAAAACAACAAAAATTCTTGCCCTTGAGGGTTTACATGCTAGTGGGGGAAGCTTCATTCATTCGTTTACTCATTTGTTGAACAAGTGTTTATTGATATTTTTTTTAGTGTTTACTTTTATTTATTTTTTGAGACAGAGAGAGCAAGTGTGTATGCAAGTGGGAGAAGGGCAGAGAGAGAGAGATGGAGAGAGAGAATCCCAACCTGGCTCCACACTCAGTGCAGAGCCCAGTATGAGGCTCAATCTCACAACCGTGAGATCATGACCTGAGCTGAAATCAAGAGTCAGATGCTTAATTGACTGAGCCACCCAGGCGCCCCACATTTATTGATCCTCTAATATGACTAAAGCCTTAGGCCACACATTGTGCCTAAATAGGATTTTATCTCTGCCCTCAGAATACAGTGGGAAAAATAAGACATGTGTCCATTTTTCCCTGCTGCTCCCCATATACAAAGAGTATGGAAGAGTGGTTCAAAGGTGGTTTCTCAGAGGTGACAAGTAAGATGATACTGGAAGAACAAACTGATGAGGGGAAAAGACAGTCCAGGTGATGAGTAGTGATGAGACAGAGTGGGCCACAAGGCCCAGGACAGCTGAGGAGGTCAATGAATGCTGTTTAATGAATGACTGAAACTCCTCCAGGGGAACGTGAACTCTGAGAGGCAAGAGTTCTGGGAACTGCAAGTCCTTTCCTGTGGCTGGAATTTAAAGTGTGTAGGGATGACAGGCAGGAGATAGGGCTTGGGGAAAGAGGCAGGGTCTGGATGTGAGGTAGGCCTGGCTAAGGAGCTTTGTTCCGATGACAATTAGAAAATTCATGGGGGGGTGCCTGGGTGGCTCAGTTGGTTATGTGTCCAACTTCGGCTTAGGTCAAGATCTCGTGGTCCGTGGATTCAAGCCCCACTTTGGGCTCTGTGCTGACAGCTCAAAGCCTGGAGCCTGCTTCAGATTCTGTGTCTCTCTCTTTCTTTGCCTCTCCCCCACTTGTGGTCTGTCTCTCTCTCTCTCTCTCTCTCTCTCTCTCTCTCTCTCTCAAAAATAAATAAATGTTTTTTAAAAAACTTAAAGAAAAAAGAAAATTCATGGATCATTTTAAATAGCATTATGACATGGTCTGGTTGTGTTTTATTCTTTTCTTAAGAAAAGTGTATTTTTAAAGCTTTATTTTTAAACAGTATTTTAAAAAATGATATATGTCTATTTTAGATGAACCTTTAGGGACTTTTTGTGTGAGCAATGATTTCATTATACTATTTCTGTAACTGGTACATTGCACATCTCTTTCTGCATCACAGTGGAAGAACCTTTCTCTCTCATTGGATTTGACACACAGAAGGCTCTCAGTAAAGATTTGCTGTTGTGAAATTCCACTCATGCTGGCAAGGGGCAGCTGGCTTAGATGAGGCCATGATCTGCCCCAAATATGCCACCCTGAGACACTGAAGCTTCACCACCTATCTGGGAATATTTAACAATTCCTTACTGCCACGTCATTGCCACTATATATATATTTTTTATCTCTTTCTAACATTTTTACCATGGGAAAATTCAAATATTAATGTATAGGAAAGTAGAAAGGATAATATAATACACCCTCATGTTCCCATCACCCAACGTCAACAATTAACAACTCATAGCAGCCCATCTCATCTCATTTATATCCTTATCTCTCCCTGACCACTGCATTATTTTGAAGTAAATCCCAGACATCATATCTTTTCATGTGTCTCTAAAAGATAAGAACTTGTTTAGGAACATATCCACAATTATTACAACTAACAAAATAATTATTCTTTGTTGTCATCAAATATACAGTATTCAAATTCCAATTGCCTCTCTTTTATTTAAATTGGCTTATTGAGTCATGATCTGCACAAGGTCCACGTTTGTATGGAGTGGTGTTTCCTAAGCCTCTTTCAATCAACAGGTTCCCCTCTTTCCTTCCTTCCTTCCTTCCTTCCTTCCTTCCTTCCTTCCTTCCTTCACCTTGCTAGCTGTTTATTTAACCTTAGGCTAAGTTGAAAACAACACTTTAAGGGTGCCATTTTCCTTCCTGCTCCCTTCATTGTTTTTTTTTTTAACCCCTGACAATTTTTGAGATAAAGAATTGTATCCCATTATTGCAAAATATTCTTTGAATTCGCAAAGTATATCTAATGTTGCCTGGTTGTTTCTAGCCTGCCAGCTTTATTCAAGTGCCAAGTACATACTGATCATGCCATATACACAAGTGAATTCTAGAAAATATAATGTTGAACATATTTTTAGAAAGGGAAAATGTTATCTAAACAGAAAAACAGTGGAGGATATCACAAAGAAAAATATCAATAGTGGGGTGCCTGGGTGGCTTAGTTGGTTAAACTTCCAACTCTTGGTCATGATCTCGTGGTTTATAAGATCAAGCCCCACGTTGTGCTCTGTGCTGACAGTGTGGGGTCTGCTTGGGATTCTCTGTCTCCTGTCTCCTTCTCTCTCTGATCCTCCCCTGCTTGCTCGCTCTCTTTCTCTAAATAAAAAAATAAACACTTTAAAAAGAAAAATATCAATAGAATTAAATATATGCTAAATTAGAATTTTTTGGCCAACAAACACAAAATGGAAGGACAAATGATGAGCTGAGGGGATAGTTGCCCTCTATGAGAGATATCAAGTTTGTAGCCTTAAACCATGTGATTGGGTCCAAATGGGTCCATTTACAAGATTACCCCAAATCCTGATTCTCTAGATCCCATCTTCCAGATTATCTGAAAGTTATGTTTTTCCACCCCCCCTCAGGATCCCCTGCCCCAATTATTCACTTAGAGGTGAGGGTGAGATTCTTACATTTAGTGCCTTTGTTCTATCTGTTGGTCTCACCATCCTGCTGCCCTATGGACCCCAGGAGCTATGCTGGGCCTCTGCTGACCTCATCTCTACCACCTGTTCCTTCCCTCCAGCAATCAGGAAAACACCCTTTACTTCTTATGACTGCTGATTTTCAAAGGAGTTTCCTGCAGAAGAGCTGCAGGGCCCCTAATGACCCAGTTCTTTTCATTATGCCATAGTCCCTTCTCCCAGAACTCACAAGCACGGTTGAAGTCAGAGGATGATCAGGCCCCTGTGGTACCTAAAACGTACCTAGCCTGACTCCCAGCATCTGCTGCATAAAGTATTTCCTGGCTACAAGGAAGGAAGCAGATGCTGACAGATTAAGCAAAAAAGGAGTCTGTTCAAAGAACATTGGGCCGCTCGTAAAATAGTTGCAAAGACTGGAGGAAACAATCTTCGAAGAAAATCACCCAAAACCATGCAGCTCAACTGGCCTAATGAGAAAACTAAGGATGTTGCCCCATCACCACTCAGCAAATACCTGCTGCCAGGAGCTCAGTTTGACTGTCACCACTGCTGCCAAAGGCATCTAGCTTCTTCTGCATCAGGAACTCAACCTTACAGACCATCCTGTCCCCCCAACCACATGGCTCTGCTGCCACCCTCGCCAGCAAGAGGAGTACATTATTCACCTTTTCCCCCTCCAAGCCCCCTTCCCCACCAGAATCCCACACGAGTGCATCTGACTGGAGGAGCGCAAGTCACATTCCTGTGTTCTTGCTGCAAAAGAGCAGGAGAGGGAAGGAAGATTCTGTCTTCTAACTTGATGGAACTTAAAAGGGAAAATCCTGCTAACATCAGAAAGGTATTCAAAATCAAAAGGTATTTGCTTGGTACCCAAAGACCAGGACAGATGTCCACCAGAATGAATGACTTAGGCTGGGTATGATGGGGTGGTTTCTCTGAGATAGAGTGGTCTTACATTTACTGATTAAAATATGGACTGGGTTAAAGATGAAATGACATGCAAGGTTATTCATGGAGGCATTATTTGTAATAACAAAAGATTGGAAACTATTCAAATGTCCAGTAATAGAGATTTGGTTGAATAAAAATCATGGTACATCAATACATGCATGGAAGATAATGCAGCTGAAAATAAAGGAGGAGGCATGATCTTTAGAATGTAAGTAAATGAAAAAAACAAGTGGAGAATAATATGCATAATAGTTAATTTTTCTGTAAGAAAGGTTGGGGATATATATGTAGGAATATGGGAATATATATATGGCTCAGCCATAGAAATTATCATTTTTTCTGGTAAAATGGTTCATTATTGGCAATTTCATACAATTCAATATAATATAGGGTGGAGGAGACATGGGTGAATAAGAGATTCTGCAAATACATTATGTATTTCTTACATTGGAATCCTATAGATGTGTTTTACACATTCAAAACATTAAATTTAAAATGAACTCGTACGATTTTAAGACAAACTGAAAACAGTGTACCTGTTTATCAAGTTAATGATGTAGCTGCATAGAGAAGACAATTATTTGAAATGATTTCAAGTGATACTACAATAGAGTATATTTGTTGTATGTACATTGTGGAATATATTTTAAGGGTAAAAAAATCTAATGCTTCATTCTACAGTTACATTGCTAGTAGTAGTCTTTGTGTTAGCATTTTGAAACTATTTTTATATAGTATAGTATATAGCAATAAATTATGTTAATGTTATTAGGAACCAAGATTTACAGTGTAAGAGAAGTAAAATGTAAAATCAAAGCATTAATATAAATATTAATGTTAAATTTGAATTAGAAATGTAATGTTAGGAATAATTAGAAATAACAGTAGAAATATTAAAAATTTGATATTAGAAATATGGTTTTTATCTTTTTCAAAAATATATCCTATTTCTGAGCTTTTCAGAAGGGCCTAGAAGGATTAAAAACCCATGGACAATGAACAACCTGTGGTGTCCAGATTGTGGTCCCTAAATAACCTTTCCCATTTAAAGGACCCGGGACTTCTTGGATGGCTGATTCCAAGTCTGGGACAGTGCATGTACAAGATGAGGCAGGAACACCTTGCTGAGCCAAAAACTGAAGTTATCAAAGATCGGTGGGTTATATGGAAAGAACTCAAGAGCCCACAAGAAGGGGCCCCAATTGACCAAAAATGGGATAATTTAAGAATCTAAAAAAGTAGTGGTTGAATTTTATGCGAATGCATAGAATATATAAAAGCCTACTGAGTTCGTGGGGGAGGAAGAGTGCCAAAACAGACAAATTAACAAACTCATTGGATGCCATTGGTGGTAGCTAGGTCACAATTCTTACTTTGAAAAATGGCAACTTAAGGGAAAAGAGTAAGCATTATGCTGCCTTTCCAATTAAATCTACATTTCAGGGTGACCGAATAGCTCTCTGAGGGCTATCAATGAGGAAGAGTTCTTCTTTACAGACAATTCCCAGCCAATAAGTGCAGAAGGAATGATGGAATTAGAAAAACCATCACTTTGCAATCCTAATGATATAACTGATTAAGGCAAAGATCAATAATGGATGAAAGCATTGGATGAAAAGCTTATGGAGAACTTTACAATGGAGAGATCTGGTTGACATCACCTGAATCTGCTGATCAATCTTTAGCAAGAGTAGGACAGCCAGATAACATGCATTTCTTGAGATGTCCCTTATGGGAAAAAAAAAGAACGTGAATCCAATAGGGCTTTTAGAACTAACCTCCGCTTACGTGAAATAAAGGAGGTAGAGGCTCAGATTTAAGTGCTGCTGCGAGGACATGAATGGATAAACTCAAAATATGAGATGTTCTTTTTTTTTTTTTTTTTTTTTGAGAGAGAGAGACAGAGCATGAGCTGGGAGGGGCAGAGAGAGAGAGAGAGACACAGAAGCCAAAACAGGCTCCAGTCTCCAGGCTGCCAGCACAGAGCCTGATGCAGGGCTCAAACCCACGAACTGTGAGATAATGACCTGAGCCAAAGCCAGATACTTAGCTGACTGAGCCACTGAGGTGCCACCAGAATATGAGATTCCATAAAACAACTGAACATCAAGTCAATGGCATGAAGAAAAAAATGGTGGGGCAAAGTGGGGAGAGACTATTCTAAATTTTAAGACACTCGAACATAACCATCAAATGCAATGTGTGTACCTCATCTGGATCCTGAGTCTAAAAAAACCAACAATAACGAAGATATTTCTTCAGTATCAGAGAACTGTGAAAATGGTCTAAGAATTAGATGATATCAAGGAATTGTTACTTTTGTTAGGTGTGTTACTGGCATCATGGTTATATAAGAAAATATTCGTATATTTTAGAGATGCAAAATGAAACATCGATAGACAAAATTACATGAGGTCTGGGATTTGCTTTAAATTTTTTTTAATGTTTTATTTAGTTTTGAGAGAGCGAGAGAGAGAATATGTGGGAGGGGGCAGAGAGAGAGGGAGACACAGAATCTGCAAAGCAGGCTCCAGGCTCTGAGCTGTCAGCACACAGCCTGATGTGGGGCTCAAACTCATGAACCCGAGATCATGACCTGAGCCAAAGTTGGACGCTTAACCGACTGAGCCACACAGGCACCCCTAGGATTTGCTTTAAAAATGGTTCCACAGTAGGGAACCTGACTGGCTCAGTTGGAAGAGCATGCAACCCTTGCTCTCAGGGCTGAGAGTTCAAGCCACACATTGTGCATGGAGCCTACTTTATTTAAAAAAATTTGTTTTTAACTTATTTTGAGAGAGACAGAAAGAAGGTGTGCAGGGGAGGAGCAGAGAGAGAGAGAGGAAGAAAGAGAATCCCAAGCAGGCTCCGTGAGGTCAGGGTTCGAACCCACAAAACAGATCATGACCAGAGTCAGTCGCTCAACCAATGGAACCATCCAGGCCCCCATAGGGCTTAATTTAAATAAATTAAAAAAAACAAACAAATAAAATGCTTCTGCAGAAAAAGGAGAAGGATAGACAAAGCAAGTGTTGTCAAATCCTAATAACTGCTGAATCTGAGTAATGGGTATATACTATTCTTTTTAATTTTTTTTTTTGAAATTTTCCATAGTGAAAAGATAATGGAGACAGGCAAAATAGAAATCAGTTCAGCCTGATCTTTGTATACCGATGGAGCACATACATGGAAAAAGTTATGGCAAAAGAGATTGACTTGCGGTCACTATCAGAGTGAAGGGGGAGTCACAAGCACCTGTGATGTCAGCGATCACGCCTTGAATGATGTGACCTTGGCAGGAGGACGGGCTGTTGGTGGGTTTAACAATTCTTTCTCACGTCTCCTTTTTCCTAACACCTGAGGTGGCATCTCAGCACATCCAAGTAGAGTACAGAGCAGTGTGCAATGTTCTTTTGCATCCAAAAAATGCTAATCACACTTGATATCTTTGCTAATTCACTGGGGAATAATTTTGGGTTCCATAAGTACATCTTAAGATTTAAATGGAACTGGGAAGAATTTAACAAGAATTTAACATGTTGATTCTGTACGGATTGCCCCTCATCCCACCTCTCCTGACACTTCCTCTGTGACCATCCTGTTTGAGTAAGGGTGCTGGGTGAGGGAAGAAGAAACATTTTTTTTAGAGGAAGGATTACAAAAATTGGGGATGCAACCACAGCCAAGTGTGTGACCCCTCTGCATTCCAGAATGTGGGGCAGGTGGATATCATCAATTGACCAGCCCTCTTGCCCACTGGACTTGGCTTCTTGCCACACTACTCCAGGCAGCACCATATGGATGAAGTCTTCCTACTTGAAACGTCTTCAGACTGAATTGTAAAGCATTTGCCTCGCTGCTTTTTAATTTCTACAGTGGAACAAACAAGAAGAAAAATATCTTGAATAGAAACTCAAGGAATTTGGATTAGATTAGATGTGAAGAACAGCCTCACGTGAGGAAGCTGAAATGTGGAATAATTACGGCACTTAGAAAGATTATGATACTTTTTCTAAAACATCTATTAAAACTGGACAGATTCTAATTGTCTGGGATGGTCCAGGAATGATGAAGTTGACAACATGTTGTCTTTTGGCCTATGTCAGGGCATCTAGCATTTTTGCCTGCCCAGCATCTTTTTCCCATCCTCCTTCTAACAGAAAATTCTTTCCTTTAGAGGAATGCACTTTTGGGAAGGAGCTGCTGCTTCCCTTCTACATTTGGTTTTAACTGTGCCCGAAGCAAGATTCAGTCCTGGAGAATTTAAATGTGAGCAACAGGGGTGCCTGGCTGGTTTAGTGGGTAAAGTGTGTGACTCTTGATCTTGGGGTTGTAAGTTCAAGCCTTATGTTGGGTATAGAGATTACTTAAAAATATAATGTTAAAAAAATAGATAGATACATAGACAAATAAGTAAATAAGAACAACAATAAATTGCCTCCTCCTCCCCCTTCGTTTGGATTGTGCTAATGTCATTTCCAAGGAAAGAAAGTCTTGATTAGCATGGCATGTGAGATGCTTCATTCATTCCATTAACATTTATTAAGCTGTTGCAGTCTTTTTGACACCCTGGATATACAGAAAGGAAAGACAACCTTTATTTCAAGGTGTTCACAGTTAAAGAGACAGTTACGATACAGTAGTTATATAATAGATGACATAGTACTTAATAGTTCCAAGCACTATTTTAAACATTTTGCATATACTAACATTAAATTCTTACAACAACCCTTTGAGATAGGTTCTGTTACTTTTTTCATTTTTGACACAGGGAAAGTGAGGCACAGAGAGGTTAAAGGAAATTGCCCACATTTACCCAGTTCAGGAGCTGAAGATCTGGGATTTAAACCAGGGTAGCCTGGGTTTTAACCACCACATTCTAGAGCTTTATTATCCCTAAGGATCAATGTTGGAATTATCCTGGAGAAAAATCAATAATAATGGCTACCATTCAGTAAGTGCTTCCTATGTAGCCAGGTGCATTTCTGCCTTAACACATGAAGGCTTTTGAAAGATTCAATGCAGCAAAGATTAGGAGCCTCAGGGAACTGAGGCTCAGAGAGGTTAAGTGACTTGCAGAGATCACCCAGCGAAATGGCAAAGGGTGAATTTGGTCCGGTCATGTTCACTTACAAAGCCTTTGCTCTTTCTGTCACATTTCCCTCAAGGACCTTACCTTCCAGCTTTTCCACCAGAGGACGCTGTTCCGGGTCTGCACGTGGTCATCTTCTTGTAGCTTCACATGGTGAGGAGAGAGAGGAAGCAAGCCCTATCTTGTCTCTTCTTATCTCAGATGCTTATGACTGGCTGCCACTGACTGGGAAAGAGAATCTACACTGGGAATCCTCTAACATCAGAGAGTAGGTCATATTTTGCTCCCAACAGTACTCTTGTAATTTGCGTATACACCTTGCAACCTGACTCCTGAGAATATATCTGCTCAGTGGGGGAGAGATTAAGAAGCTCTGTGTAAGTGTTCCTTTGGGAAAATAAAAAGGATGTTATTTATTTATTATTGTGGCAGCCATTCAAATGTTGAAGGAGGAGAAACTTGCTTTTGTTCTGCTTCCTGCCTTCAGGCCAAACATGTGAATAAGGCTCTTGGATAAGGTATGTGTCAGGTGTCCTGAAGACCAAGTGCCTATTTCATTAGAAGACCAGGCATTGGAGGCGGTATTTTGGTGGGAGATTTTCTGTGATCCACAGTGGCACTTTTGTCTAGTAAAACCACCCCCAATATAGAAGAGGCTCTGATGCACCTTCATGGAACTAACTCGGGATTAACTTCCAGAAAATTTATCAGCTAAGGCACACTTGGGAACTCCTGCATGCGAAGTTTATGGGTGCTTACTAAGCACTTTAGGTAGATCAACTAATTAAGTCCTTACAACAACACCATTTACAAGTGAGAAAAATGTGGCACTAGAAAAGAAAGAACTGCCAATGGAGTTATAGATGTTTATCAGGAGGCAGTGATGGTTGCTAACAAACCCATTTCTTCTAGGCACATATGGTATCATTTAATTAAATAAAGTGTAAAGCTGTGAAATAGAAGTGTAGAAAGTTGAAATATTATTTCTATGAAAACTAGGTTGAATGTTTTGGGAAGACCTGAGAAAGGTGTTCCCTCCAAAAGTGCTATTGAATTAGGTATGAGCAAGACTTTCCTGTCTCCATGACTGTGCCTGTCACAGCTGATTAGAAGGTCTTTCTCACCTTTTCCTCCTCCGAATGCATCCTCCAGGATGACGTCGTCTTCTTCTTCTTCTTCTTCTTCTTCTTCTTCTTCTTCTTCTCCTTCTTTTTTGGTTTAAACAACAGAAATTTATTTTTCACAGTTCAGGAGACTGAGAAGTCCAAGACCAAGGTGCTGGCTGACTTTGCTCATAGTGAAGACCCTGTTCCTGGTCTGCACATGGTCGTCTTCTCCTTGTAGCTTCACATGGTGAGGAGAGAGAGGAAGCAAGCCCTCTCTTGTCTCTTCTTATAAAGACGCTCATCTTAAAGAAGATGTGGTATTACTCGGCAATCAAAAAGAATAAAATCTTGCCTTTTGCAACTACATGGATGGAACTGGAGGGTATTATGCTAAGTGAAATTAAAGAAAGACAAATATCATATGACTTCACTCATATGAGGACTTTAAGAGACAAAAACAGATGAACGTAAGGGAAGGGAAGCAAAAATAATATAAAAACAGGGAGCGGGACAAAACAGAAGAGACCCATAAATATGGAGAACAAACTGAGGGTTACGGGAGGGGTTGTGGGAGGGGGGATGGGCTAAATGGGTAAGGGGCACTAAGGAATCTACTCCTGAAATCATTGTTGCACTATATGCTAACTAATTTGAACGTAAATTTAAAAAAAAAATTTTTTTTAATTAAAAAAAAAAAAGAAAGACGCTCATCTTATTGTGAGGGCTCCACCCTGACAACCTAATTACTTCCCAAAGCCTCCATCTCTAAATATCATCACATTGGTGATTAGGGGTTCAATGATTTTGGGGGTACATAAACCCAATAGCATAGGTCAAAATAAACTTGGCAACTGAAGTCAAGTCATTGCAAAGTCTTTATATAGTTATTGTCTCAGTCACCAGGTCACTTTTAACAGCTCTCTCCCCATGCCACACTAGGATAGTGAATTGACCATTTAGCCCTTTGATGACTGAAGAAATGTTGTAGGCCTTTACCTCCTCACTTTACTCTTCCTCTCACCACGTCCATTCCTTCCTTTCACCCACATGCCACCCCTCTACCAAAACCCTTGATTCTGAAACCTCATATGGCATTTAAGTTTCACTCCAAAATGAAAATTCTCTAAAAAACTTATTTGTATTCTGTCATTTGAGGTCCTGCCCTTTCTCACTGTCCTCCAAGATGACCTCTTCTAAGAAGCCTTCTCTGGTAGCCTGAGTTTTACCAGTTTGGCTACTCATAATGGCAAGTTACTTACTCTCTCTGAGTCTTGGGAGTCTGCATCACTGAAATGGAGATAAGATTATCTACCTTGCAGGTCTGCCATGGAGATTAAGTGAGATGATGCTTGTAAAGTTACTCAACAAATGGTAATCATTGTGATGTGCTTGGTCCCATGCTAGGGCCTACAGAGCAGATGAACGAGACAGCCCCTCCCGCAAGAAGCTGCAGATGAGCACATGACTGTCTGCCTGCTTTTGGCTTCAATTGCCCTGTAGTGAGCTGAAGCAGATTTTCACAAATATAAATGGAGACTTTTCTAGATGTTTTTAGACACCGACACCATTATGTCATCCAAGTTCTCAGTTAGCATTTGAATAATGCATCCTGAAGGCCTGAAGGGCATCACCACAGAGCCTTTCCAGATATGACTTTCTTATACTTCCTCACAAAATGATTTGTCCTGATGCTTAAAGGGCCATCAGAATGGCTTTAAGGGAAATAGGTTGTGATTCATGGAAGCCACATGGAGAAGACTCTGGAATCTTTTCTCGCTGAGTTCAAATCATGGCTCTACTGGCTATTTGACCCCAGAACAGTTATACAATGGCTCTGAGTATCAATTTTCTCATCAGAAAAGTGGGAATAATAATTCTTATTTCATAAGAGGGTAAACAAGCAGACTAAGATGAAGCGTCAAATGTTCGGTACAGTGCTTGGCAGATAGTCCATACCTAATTCATGTTAGTTTCCTAATAGGTGAATTTAAGTAGGTAGGAATGTAGTGGGTGCACATCTAAACTGTGAGCTGAGGGACTTCAAGCAAACCTTCTTCAGTGGTTTCTTTGTGCCACTGTCACAAAGACTGTAGTCTGGGCAGCCCATGGGTCTGACCTTGCACTTGGTCTCTTTCCAGTTTTCCAGTAGAAATGACTAATAATCAAATTATTATTCCATTATTTAAGTTGTGGGTTTCTCTTGAGTGAGGTAATCAGCTTCTGGGAGCCTCCATTTCTCTGTTTTTAGCAGCTTGCAGATGCAAGAGCCTTGCAAGAAACAATGAAAGGAATAGAACTAATGAAATGCATCTGAGGCAGCACGGATACTCATAGGTAGCTGATGAAATGTGGCTACTAATAGCATAGCAGGAGACCTTCTTTTTGAAGTATAGTTGGGCCAGTTGTTTCAAAAAGTTGATTCAGGCAGGAAATATTAAAAAAAAAAAATCCTTCACCATGCCCTACCAGTACCACTAAGATCATCAAACCTGTTAATTTCATCCCTCATGGTAGCTCCCATCCCCACTCCTGGCCTGTATGGTAGATGTGAGTCACCACCTCCAAAGGCTACAAATATTGCTCCAGGCATAAATTTTGATTTGCAACTTTGCAGGCTTTCCTGCTCACAGAGACCACATACGTGACCACAGGCTGAAGTCGGAGGAGAAGGGAGTGGGGGTGGCCCTCACCATGGACCACAGAAGAGGAAGATGTGGAGAAATCTGAAAGGAGGAGGTGGTTGGGGAGAACTGGAGGGAGGTGGAACCATGAAGTGGGAGCTACTTCCGTGGCCAGCTGTTCCTCATGCAGCAGGGCATCGCAGCCTGCAGAACTGGGCTGGTCCTGAGCACCTGGTTTGGAATGAGCACTTTTGCCCTGGAGGCCTTGGCAAGATTTCTTTCCCCATCCGACCCTTCCCATGTTGGCAACATTGACTCTTGTAAGTCCCAGAATGTGGGGTGAAGGGATGTGGCCTCCTGGAGAGGTTATGGTGTCCTGAAGGGAAACCCCTTGTCTCCTTGTCAAAGTGATACTGAACTGAACCAGTTTGGCCTTGCCTCCATGTTGGGATGGCTGGGGAACACCCCACTATGTTAAGCATATTGTAAATTATAAACTCTATTGATTTAGGGCTCTGTGTTTCTTTTTTCTTTTCTTTTCTTTTTTAAGTTTATTTATTTATTTTGAGAGAGACAGAGAGAACGTGAGCGGGGGGGGGGGGTGCAGAGAGAGAGAGAGGGAGAGAGAATCCCAAACAGGCTCTGCGTTGTCAGCAGCCCCCCAATGGGGGGCTCGATCTCCCAAAACTGTAAGATCATGACCTGAGCTGAAATCGAGAATAGGATGCTCAACCGACTGAGCCACCTAGGTGCCCTGTAGAGCTCTGTGTTTTTAAGTCAAACTGGAGCCTACCTCCACTCTGAACTGGAACCATACAGTTAAGGCAAGATCCACCTGCTCATATTATAATCAAACACACACTTCTGATTTAGTTGTTCTTGCAGTTTAAAATTAGACGTTGTTGTCAGAAAAAAAAAAAAAGCAGCTGTGTTTCAGTGCTATTCAGATCTGTGACTGACCCAGTTTTCAAAAATTAAAAATGTGGCATTGGTATTCATCACATCTTTGCGCCTTGCTCACATTCTTAAGATGAGCATTGAGAAGTGTTTTCTGAGCTGTGAGGCTATGGAAAAGAAAGGGCCTTGACCAGCCCTCCAGCAAAATTCCAGAGGTCCAGGTCTTGCTGAGATTTACCTTCACATGCTGAAAGGAAGATGGCAAAAGAGACCTCTCCGAAGGGTAACCAGGAAAACCATAAAAACCAAAATAATCATGGAATTGTTTATGCCAATGTTGTCAATATTTTTGCCACCACTACCCTCATGATAGAAGAGAGCTACAGAGTTGAAACCTTACTCAACCCTCCCCTCCCATCCCTGTGTGCAGAGGATGTGGCTGCCAGGATCCTCCCCCAAGCCTTGTGAGAACGTTGGTGGTTTATTCTAAAGATACCAAATGAATTGGGACTGTCCTCTGTGTCTGGTCTTTAGGATTTCCAGAGTGCCTGGTTATCTGCGTGCTTGTTATATAAAGCACAGCTCTCTGCCTTCCCCAGTGGGAGTTACAGGCGGCTCCCCTCTTGTCCCATACTCCAGCATGTGTACACCATCAAATATGAGCGGACATTTAAGGAAAACAGTAAAGACAAGATAAACTAACAGAAACAAGTAGTAACACTAGAGGAAGTCAAGATAACTCAGGGGGAACAAACAAACAAAAAACTAAGGAAATGCATTTAAAAGAATCATCTGGGGCGCCTGGCTGGCTCAGTTGGTAGGTATCTGACTTCGGCTCAGGTCATGATCTCATGGTTTGTGAGTTCGAGCCCTGTGTCAAGCTCTATGCTGACAGCTCAGAGCCTGGCACCTGCTTTGGATTCTGTGTCTCCCTCTCTCTCTGCCCTTCCCCTGCTCGAACTCTGTCTCTGTCTCTCTCTCAAAAATCAGTAAACATTAATAGAATCATTTGGGGGTGCCTGAGTGGCTCAGTGGCTTGTGTGTCCAACTCCTGATTTCAGCTCAGGTCATGATCTCAGGGTTTGTGGGGTGAAGGCCATGTTGGGCTCTGTGCTGACAGCACAAAAGCTGCTTGACTCTCTCTCTGCCCCTCTTCAGTGTCCTCTCTCTCTCTCTCTCTCTCAAAATAAGTAAATAAACTAAAGAAAAGAAAAGAATCGTCTAATGCTCATAAAAGATGGTGCATCCACAAAATAAGAGCAGGTTGTTATGAAAAAGCAAAAACTCAGTACAAAATGAAGGCTTTCCTACAGGTGACAACAGTCCTAGTAGTTTCTATGACATCACCTAAAATGATCTGTGAAGCAAAAAGGAAGTTTCCTAAACTATCAACTGCAAAAAGAATTTTGATTCAACCACAAGGGACTGAATTATCTTTCTATGCTCTCCTTTGCAAATGATATTACAAAATCGTTATCCTATGAAGAGGGCTATCAAAAAGTAAGCAGCTAAAAGTTATAGTGAGAAAAAAGCATATAGAGGTGTGTCATGTGGTGAATTAATAACAAGCTTTGCTTTTCTCTGGCTGTGAGCCTTCTAAAAGTTGTGCTGTGCTATAATTTCTTTTCTTACTCTGAATAAAAATGTACCGTCAGCTATAATTCTGTATTCATAGTTTAATATCCTTTTTTTTCATGTGTGTGTTGCCAAAGCGAGTGCAATATTCTTTTTTTCAGGCCCCACAAAACCTGCATGTGCCCCTGGCAGTGAGCTCCATGGCCTGTGGATAGAACCAAGAAGGTGGCAAATGAACTGCAGAAGGATGTATGTATACTCTCAGATTGCAATTCAGATACCATCAAACCTATGGCTCACACTATTTATTGTGCATAGCTACATGTACAGGTAGTAAAAGTGTGAAAACATACACTAGAAGATACACACCATTTGTGAGAATAGTGGCCTTGGGGTCTGGGGTGCTCTACTTTGTACTTATTTTCTGAAGCAAGAATGAAAAAATGTTACCACATTTGAGCGATGGATACATGGATGTGCTATTATTCCCAGTGATTTTTCTCTTTTCTATTTATTCATTTTTTAAAATTTTTGATGTTTTTATTTGTTTTTGAGACAGAGAAAACATGAGCTGGGGAGGGGCAGAGAGAGAGGGAGATTGGAAGTGAAGCAGGCTGTGCACTGACAGCAGAGAGCCCAATGCAGGGCTCAAACTCACACCTCATGAGTGATGAGATCATGACCTGAGCTGAAGTCAGATGCTTAGCTGACTGAGCCACACAGGCTCCCCTCTCTCTTCTGTTTAAATTGTACAGTTGTAAAGTCAGATTCCCTCCAAATTTGGGGGAAATTGTCAAACAGTCTTCTGGCGTCCTGTATTTCTCATGACACATTTTGTCAGTCAGATGGCATCCTTTGCGGGTGACCTGTTTTCCTCTCTTTATCCTTGTGGTGCTACTCTTTCATGACAATCTGTCAGCCTGTAGACGAGTCCCTCATCATGCTGGGCTTTTGTGAACTTTCCAAACTGAGAACCCTGATCCTTTAGCTCCAAGTATTTCTATTCTATTAGTTCTCTGTCAATTTTATCCTTGCCTTTTCTGTTCTCTTGCTGGAACTCCTGTTAGTCAAATGGTAGACTTTCTATTTTTGCCTCACATTTTATGTAGGCATTTCCCCCTATTTTATGGAAGGTTTCTTTTACCATCTTATAACACTTTTATTAAATTTTTGGCAATTATATTTTTAACTCCCAAGATTTTTTACCTTTTTCATAACATCCTGTTTTTATTTTGTAGATGCTCTGTCTTCTATGAAGATATTAATGAAATGTTTTTAATTATACTAGCTGTTTCTTTTTTGTGTTGTTTTGTGGTTGGGTAGTTTAAAAGTATATACCAATGTGGATTTTTCTTTAAAGGGTGAAAAGGCAGTGAGGGTCTACCCATTACAAATTCAAATCTTGCAATACAGATACAAAAACATTTCAGGATTCTAAAATATATTTTCAAAAACTCAGAAGAGAAACCTGAATGCAAACAAAGTGGAAAAAGTTTATTCAAAAAGTTGATAAAACTCTAATTTTATCTAATTTATCCATTTAGATATTCTGATATCTAATTTTTAAAATTTTATTTATTTTTGAGAAAGAGACAGACAGAGCAAGTGGGGGAGGGGCAGAAAGAGAGAGACAGAGACAGACAGAGACAGAGAGAGAGAGAGAGAGAATCCCAAGCAGGTTCTGCTTGTCAGCACAGAGCCCTGTGTGGGACTCGAACCCACAAACCACGAGATCATGACCTGAGATGAAACCAAGAGTCGGATGTTTAACCAACTGAGCCACCCAGGCACTCCATCTAATATATAATTTTTAACTGAAATCTGGAAATATGTTTCTGAAGGTTTCAGTAAAATAAGTGAGAAATTCGAGTCCTGATTTGGATGTGTATGCAACTTCCTACAGACTGTGTTACAGTATATGTTGGGTCTTTGTTCCTAGTTCCCAGCACAAAGCTCCTAAAACTGTCAGAATTTCCTAAGTGATAGGAATGCCTTTTGTTGTTCTTTATGAGCCCCTTTCAACCACACTTGGTTTATGCTAATGTGATGACTCAGAATGGGGCCCCATAATGGCTTCAGAGTGAGAGCTGGTCGCCAAAAAGACCAAATGGAAGAGTAGAGAGTGGGAACATTTCCTCCCCATCCTCTGACTTCTGGGAAAATGAAGGGGACTGAAGAATGGGTTATAAAAGCTCTTGGGGCACCTGGATGGCTCAGTCGGTTGAATGTCCCACTTTGGCTCAGGTCATGATCTCATGGTTCGTGGGTTTGAGCCCCATGTCAGGCTCTGTGCTGACAGCTCAGAACTTGGAGCCTGCTTCAGATTCTGTATCTTCCTTTCTCTCTGCCCCTCCCCCACTCATGCTCTGTGTGTCTCTCTCTCTCTCTCACAAATAAAATAAACATTAAAAAATTTTTTAAAGCTCTTGAACTACAAGATTCAGAGAACTGAGTTGGTGAACACATCCATGTGCCAAGAGGGGGGCAAACCCTGACTCCCTGGGGACAGAGACTCCTGTACTCTGGCCCCATCTAGTCCTCTGACTATGTACCTCCTCATCTGCCTGCTTACCTTTTATGTGATAGTAAATATAGCACTTTCCCAAATTCTGTGAGTCATTGTAGTGAATTATCACCCAAGAAGGGCATTGTGGGAACCCCTGAATTTGTAATTTGTTGGGCAGAAGTGTGAGTAGCCTGGGTACCCACTTTGTGGCTGGCATCTGAAGTGGGAGCAATCCTGCGAGGCTGTGGGATCAGCGCTAACTCTGGAACTTAGTGTCAGAATTGAACTGAAGTGTTGGACACCCAGTTGGTATAGAATTGGTGTGGAACAATGACACGTATCTGGGGGCAGAAGACATCACAGACTCATTTGCCATTTGTGGTAATGTGTCCTGCAAACAAAAATTTTAATAAATTCTATTTTATGTGGCTTCCATCAAAAAAGAAAAAATAAGTATATATTGAGTATGCTCTTGACAAGAGAGAATTTCTAGTTTGATTCACTGCCAATGAGAACCATATCCTCCCTCTTATAATCTTACACATCAGATAATTGGAAGAATTGTCCAGAGACTAACTTCAGGATCCGTTATTGTTTCTCCTCCACTGCCCACATTCGTGTGCTGGACACCACAGGATGGGTCCACACTGAAGACCGTTGGACACTGCTGTCTCTGTGCTATCTGTCATAATTCTGGTACTGTTGGTAGAGTGGGCAGTAAGAATATTCTTGGAAGCTATTCCTATACCGGAATGGCTACTAATACCTATATGTGAAAGTGATTATGAACCACATAAATATATCCAGCTAGACCAAAACTAAAGTTATCCCTAAATTAGCTTATCTTTAGCAGCATCCCCCAAAATGCCTGTGGCCAACCACCACCACATTGCACAAGGCATAGCTGCAGTGGAAAGAAAGAGTGGTCTTAATTGCTTGTGGTGAAATGATTTTGCCTTTGCAAGATTTCAAAAACACATGACAAAGCAACCACATTGCTGTAGCTCTCCACGTGTAGGAAGGGCCCGTGCAAGTGAAACTCCAGGAAGCTTCAGCTTCATGAGCTTCACAGGAAATCAAAATGCAGGCACTAGAGTCAGATTGCTCTGGTTCCAAGCACAGCGCCAGCACTTAGTAACTTCAGGACCTCAGGTAAGTTACTGTAAGATGGGGGTCAAGATCATAATTATGTCATGGGGCTATTGTAAGGATTGCATGATATAATACTTGTAAATCACTTAGAGTAGTGCCTCACATGGTTAGCATGTCATTAACACTATCTTCCTGGTGTCTGGGGCGGGGGGGCGGGGAGATTATCCAATCTCATGTTTTTGAACACTGTCTATATGCTAATGACTCCAAAGTTGAAAATGTGTATCTAAGCCCGATCTACCTCCGAACAATCTTCACCAAACTAATAATACCTGCTATTTATCCTTTGCTACCTTTTTTGTTGTTGTCGGGGTTCGGTTGACATATAGTATTTTATTAGTTTCAGGTGTACAACATAATGATTTGACATACGTATATGTGGTGGAATGATTACCAAAATAAGTCTAATTAACATATGTCACCTTCCATAGTTACAAAAAAACACTTTTTTCTTGTGATGACTTTTAAGACCTACTCTAAGCAACTTCTAAATCTGCAATTCAGTATTATTAACTATAGTCACCATGCTGTACAGTAAGTCCCACAACTTATTTTATAACCAGAAGTTTGTACTTTTGGGTCCTTTTCACCCATTTCACCTCGCCCCTCCTCACTACCTTTTGAAATTAGTACTTTGTACTAATTCAGTACAATTCTTCAGTACTAATTCTTTTAAATACGTTAAAAGGTAAGTAGTGTTGGAATCCTTGTGCACTGCCAGTCGGAGATTATTCAAAAAAGTAAAAATAGAATTGCCATATGATCCAGAATTCCACTTCTGGGTATATGCCCCAAAGAACTGAAATCAAGGTCTTGAAAGGTGTCTGTACAACCACGTTCACAGAAGTATTAGTCATTTTGGCTAAAATGTAGAAGCAACCCCTGTGACCCAGTGCCAAGAACAGACCTGACGCATGGTAATAACTAACATTCACTAGGTGCTTATTATATCCTGGGCACTTCAATGGGTTTTACATGTGTTCAATTATTTAGTCTTCATGTCAACTGTTTTAGGTATTATTAGGTACTACTATCACCATTTTCTAGGTGGTAAAACTGAGGTATGGAGAAGGCTAGGCTTTACAGATCTAGACTCCAATCCAGGTCACTTTGCTCCATGATCTTCACTCTTTTTTTTTCCCCCTTAGTTTCCCCCAGTTTTATTGAGATATAATTGACACATAACATTGTGTAAGTTTAAGTTCTATAACATGTAGATTTGCTACATTTATAAATTGCAAATGATTATCGCTATAGTATTACTCCCACCTTCCTGCATCCAGCCACATAATTACCATTTCTTTTTTGTAGTGCGAACATTTGAGATCTACTCTCTTACTAACATTCAAGTATATGATACAGTATTATTAGCTATAATCACAAGCCATATGTTAGAACCCAAACTTGTTAATCTAATCACAGGGAGCTTGTGCCCTTTGAGCAATATCTTCCCCCCACCTCCCAACTCCTGGTAACCACCACTATACTCCCCATGACCTGCACTCTTAATCACTATATTACACAGCCTCTATGGCGCTCAACAAAGTTACTCCTTTGCTATTCAACGTAATTTCTTGTATCCAATACCACTCATCTTTTTTTCTTTCCTGAAGCTAAGACTTTCTCTTAAAATATGCTTATTTGGAGAGTTAACACTGTGCCAACTATTTCTAGCATACAGTTCATCTACCTACTAAAAAAGAGTAGGAAGGACCCTTAAGTTCTGGATTTGGGATGAGGAAATAATTGAGTCCACAAGAGTATCCAGTTATTAAAATAGAATGAATTCTACTCAGATTTTCTAGAAAAGGTAAATCTTTTTTAAAAAATAATTTATTTTTGGGGCGCCTGGGTGGCTCAGATGGTTAAGCGTCCGACTTCGGTTCAGGGCATGATCTCGCGGTTTGTGGGTTCCAGCCCCGCATCGGGCTCTGTGCTGACAGCTCGGAGCCTGAAGCCTACTTTGGATTCTGTGTCTCCTTCTCTCTGCCCCTCCCCCACTTGTGCTCTGTCTCTCTCTGTCTATCAAAAATAAATAAATGTAAAAAATTGTTTTTTAATTTACATCCACGTTAGTTAGCATATAGTGCAACAATGATTTCAGTAGATTCCTTAATTCCCCTTACCCATTTAGCCCATGCCCCCTCCCACAACCCCTCCAGCAACCCTCTGTTTGTTCACCAAATTTAAGTCTCTTATGTTTTGTCCTCCTCCCTGTTTTTATATTATTTTTGCTTCCCTTCCCTTATGTTCATCTGTTTTGTATCTTAAAGTCCTCATAGGAGTGAAATCATATGATATTTGTCTAGAAAAGGTAAATCTTGGTTGCATGACAGATTGTATAGCTAATCTGCCAAACAATATTTGTGTATCTGGTGAAATCTCAGGGAAACAATAGGAAAGGGAAGTCCACGATTTTACTTGATAGAAGACCACAGAGGAAGAAATAATAATACGTACCATTTACTTTGTTCCAGGCATGTCATTACCTTATTTAATTAAAAAATATTTTTTTACCCTTTGACCAATATCTCCCCCATTTACCCCACCCTAAGCCCCTGTCAACCATTCTACTCTCTGTTTCTATGAGTTCGGCTTTTGTTAGATTCCACATGTAAGTGAAATCATGCAGTGTTTCTTTCTGACTGGTTTATTTCACTTAGCATAATACCCTGAAGGTCCATCCATGTTGCAAATGGCAGGATTTATATATATATATATATAAATTATATATATATAATATATAATTCTATATAATATAATATAATAATATTATAATAATATATATTATAATATATAATATATATTATATAGTTATATATGTATACATATGTATGTATACATATATACACACACATATATATATACATATATATCTCACATTTTCTTTATCCATTCATCTATTAACAGACAGATTGTTTCTATATCTTGGCAGTTGTGAATAATGCTGCAATGAACATCAAGGTGAAGATACCTCTTTAAGATAGTGATTTCATTTCCTTCAGATATATCACCAAAAGTAGGCTTGTTGGATCCAATTTTAATATTTTGAGGAACTTCCATTGTATTTTCCACAGTTGCTATAAAAATTTACATTCCCTTAAACAGTGCACAAGGGTTCCCTTTTCTCCACATCTTTGATGACACTTTATCTCTTGTCTTTTTGATAATAGACCAATTTAACAGGTGTGAGATGATATCTCATAGTGGTTTTGATTTGCGTTTCCCTGATGATGAGTGATGTTGAGCATCTTTTCATGTGTCTGTTGGCCATCTGTGTGTCTTCTTTGGGAAAATTTCTGTTCAGGTCCTCTGCTCATTTTTAAATAGATTATTGCTATTTGAGATACTTGAGTTCTTTATATAGTTTGGATATTAACCCCTTATCTGACATATGGTTTGCAAATATTTTCTCCCATTCCATAGGTCACTTTTTCATTTTGTTGATCATTTCTTTTGCTGCAGAAACTTTTTAGTTTGATGTAACCCCACTTTGTTTTTGCTTGTGTTACTTGTGCTTCTGGTATCATATTCAAGAAACTGTTGCCAAGGCCAATCCAAGGAGCTTTCTCCACATGTTTACCTCTAGAAGTTTTATGGTTTCTGGTCTTGAGTCTTCAAGTCCATTTTGAGTTGATTTTCATGAGTGGTATAAAGATAGGGGCCCAGGGGCACCTGCGTGGCTCAGCTGGTTGAATGTCTGACTCGATTTATGCTCAGGTCATGATCTCGTAGTTCATGAGATCAAGTCCTGCATCAGGCTCTGAACTGACAGTGTGGAGCTTACTTGGGATTCTCTCTCCCTCTCTCTCTGCCCCTCTCCCGCTTGTGCACCCACATGCTGTCTCTCTCTCTCAAAATAGATAAACATTAAAAAAGATAAAGATAGGGGTCCAATTTCATTATTTTACATGTGAATATCCAGTTTTCCCAACACCATTTATTGAAAAGACCTTCCTTTCCTCATTGAATATTCTTGTCTCTCTTGTCAAATATTAGTTGATCATATATGCCTGAGTTTTTTTTAACATTTTACTTATTTTTTGAGAGAGAGCATCAGTAGGGGAGGGGCAGAGAGAGAAGGGGATAGAGGATCCGAAGTAGGCTCTGCACTGACAGGCTGACAGCAATGAGCCCAACGTGGGGCTCAAACTCACGAATCACGAGATCATGACCTGAGCCAAAGTCAGACACTCGACTTACTGAACCACCCAGGTGCCCCGGGTTTTTTTTTTTTTAATGTTTATTTATTTATTTTGAGAGAGAGAGAGAGAGAGAGAGAGAGAGTGAACCCATGAGTTGGAGAGGGACAGAGAGAGAGGGAGGGAGAGAATCCCAAGTAGGCTTCATGCTGTCATCGCAGAGCTCAACTTGGGGCTCAATTTCATGAACTGTGAGATCATGACCTGAGCTGAGATCAAGAGTTGGACACTTGATCGATTGAGCCCCCCAGATGTTCCAATGCATGAGTTTTTTTTTTATTCCTGGGCTCTTGATCTTGTTCCATTGGTCTATGTGTCTGTTTTTATACATTTGGTATTTAAAATATCTTTGTGTTAGTAGCTGGCATTTGCTTCATTTAGACACAAGGAAACTGAGATAGCAGTATTTTGTATAATGTCACAGAGCTAGGGTGAAGGTGTATTCAAATCGTTTTGATTCCAAACCTGTGCCTTCAGCTTTATACTATTACCTCCTGATATGGTGTGTGGAACTTGCTCCTAAACCTCAATAAACTTCTCTATTTCTTTTGTTCTCACCTGTTACCACATATAAGAACACAGGTGTATGCATGCTTGGATTTACAGGGTATTATTTCCATATGGGAGAACACGTACTTTCATATAATTTTGTATTATAAACAATGCCTTGTAAAGTTAACAATAATTCAGTGAGTTAATTGCATTTATATTGAGACTGTGTTGCAAATTGTTCAAATAGCACCACTTAAGAGGCATCCACACACACCACAGAAGTATGAGTGCAAACACAACATCTAGAGAGATGATGTTTACAGCAGCTTCAGCAACGAGGGTATGGATGAGTCACAACTGAATCATAATACATACATGTCTTAAAGTCTAGTTATTAGATAATGTTAGAACAAAAATGCTGCTGGTGCAAATACGTGTCACTACCTGTTCTACAACACTTAACCTTCAACAAAAAAGGGAAAGCTAAATAACAGTAATTTTATTTTTTATTTTATTTTATTTTTTAAGTAGGCTTCATGCCCAGCAGCACAGAGCCCAATGCAGAGCTTGAACTCATGACCCTGAGATCAAGGCCTGAACTGAGATCAAGACTCAGATGCTCAACTGACTGAGCCACCCATGGTGCCCCTAAATAACAGTAATTTTAAAGAAGAAGAATACTAGACATTGAAAATCCCAACAAGGGTGCCTGGATGGCTCAGTTGATTGGGTGTCCGACTCTTGGTTTTGGCTCAGGTCATGATCCCAGGGTCATGGGATCAAGCCTCATGGCAGGCTCCACGTGGATCCTGCTTGAGATTCTCTCTCTCTCTCTCTCTCTCTCTCTCTCTCCCTCTCCCTCTCCCTCTGCTCCTCTCTCTCCTTCATGCACACACTCTCTATCTAAAATCAAAAGAAAAGAAAGAGAATCACAACAAACTCAAGACAACACTATAAGGAAAACAGAGAGTCTATTACCCAAGTTAAGAACATTCCAGCCATCTGGGTGAGGGATGAACAATAGAAGGCTAATCGGGGTTCAAAGATTGGCCTGGCAGCAAGACTTCTTAGTGGAATACTAAATTTAGAGTCTTTAATAAAGTCTGGTAATAGCCCAATTTTAGTCTTTGAATATCACATCTTAGTATTGGATAATTCACTTAGTGGATTACTAATGAAAATGAAAGCTTATAAAATATGAACTCTGGGGTCAGTTTGAGGCCCATCAGTAGATGCTAGCTCATTTTTTTTTAATGTTTATTTTTGAGAGAGAGAGAGAGAGAGAGAGAGAGAGAGAGAGAGAGAGAAAGAGAGAACAAATAGTGGGTGGGGCAGAGAGAGAAAGAGACACAGAATCCTAGGCAGGCTCCAGGCTCTGAGCTGTCAGCATGGAGCCTGATGCAGGGCTCAAACACACAGACTGCGAGATCATGACCTGAGCCAAAGTCGGACACTTAACTGACTGAACCACCCAAGTGCTCCAATGCCAGCTCACTTTTAAAAAATCTCTTACAGAGGGAGGAAAAGCATAAAGAATCAGAGTTATCAAAAAAGGCTGGTCTTCAATCCCCACTTTCCAGGGATGGGAACTTGAACAAGACTCTTAGCTGGTCTGGGCTTCAGTGTCTGTGAATCATCCATCCGTCATGGCAGTGTTAGAGAGCTGATTGTAAAATTTCCAGACGTTTTGTAGTCCAGTTGTTAAACCATTGGCACCTTGATATTAGCCACAGTGGGAGTATTACACCACAAAAATTGGCAAAGGCTACAAACCAGGGAATGTTCCCCCCAGAAAACTGGTTTACCAGTTTTCATTCCTTACTCCCCTCCAAACTATCACCAAATTGTGTGAAAGAGGAATAATGATTCTTCCGTGAGGATTAGATTGTTTTGGTGTTGAACCAAAGCCAGGTAATCAATAAACATTCATTGTGTAGGGTGGCCATCAGGCACAATCACGTTTAATTTCCATAGCGGCCTTTAGAGATAGAAATTATTATCCTCCAGGATAATTATGTTTTTGGAAACACGCAGAACACTGAAATTCAAAACATCATGGATGAATCTCACAGGTATTACATTGAGTGAAAGAAGCCAGACACAAAATAATACAGACTGCATTATTCCATTTATATGAAATATATGAACGGATAGAAGTGCATGCACTGATGGAAGGTCATAGAAACCAGAATGCTTGTCTCTGGTGGGGAGGGGAGTGGTGAGAAGGCAAGTGAAGGACATGTTGGAGTGGTGGAGTGTTTCTCTCTCGTGATCCAGGTGGGGGATACACAAATGCATACCGATGCAACAATTCGTCGGGAAATACACTTATGATGGCCACAGCTTATAATAAAGTACTTCTCACATCAACAAGAATTTAGTAAAAGGTAAATTGGATTGAAATTAAAAGGGAGGGTGCCTGGGTGACTCAGTCAGTTAAGCGGTGGGACTCCTGATTTTGGCTCAGGTCATGATACCAGGGTTTGTGGGATCAAGCCCTGTGTTGGGCTCTGGGCTGACAGTGTGGAGCCTGCTTGGAATTCTCTGTGTTCCTCTCTCTGCCCCTCCCTGCTCTTTCTCTCTCAAAATAAATAAATAAACATTTAAAACTGAGATTAAAAAGGAAAAGAAGAATTTGAGAAAGTATATTTTATAAACTGGAAAGCACCTTTCAAATGTTGGTTGCTCTCATTACACATCAAGCTTGAAGAACACAGAGCAGCAAAGTTTCCTTGACTATCTCTGTAGCTCCTGCTCCCATCATGATTTCCTCACCTCCAGGCCACAGCTCTCTTCTCCCCTGGACCCACACCTCTTTACTCCACAACTATATACTGGTGTTTTACACCAGGTACTGTTCTTTTTTAAAAAAAAATTTTTTTTAACGTTTTACTTATTTTTGAGACAGGGAGAGACAGAGCATGAACAGGGGAGGGTCAGAGAGAGGGAGACACAGAATCTGAAACAGGCCCCAGGCTCTGAGCTGTCAGCACAGAGCCCGACGCGGGGCTCGAACTCACGGACCGAGAGATCATGACCTGAGCCGAAGTCAGCCGCTTAACTGACTGAGCCACCCAAGCCAGGTACTGTTCTTGGCACAGGGCCACATGAGTGAATGAAATAGACAAAGACCTTTGCCTTCATGGGGCTTACATGCCCTAGATATCTCTCCCTGGATGTACCTGAGACTGTCATGTATCCCCCACCTCTGTGATTGCACTGTCAACTTCTCGGGAACCTGGCAGGAAATCCCTGACCCCTCTCTCATAAATCACCCTTGGCTGACTATTATGTGTCCCGAATGTCTCTCAAAACCTCCCACTTGTCTGTAATTCGACTGTCCTGCCCTATTCTCATCCTTTCTTGTCTGACTTGATACTGGTCTCTCTGTCTCCAGTCTTGTTCCTGCTTATTGTTTTTCAGACAGCAGCTAGAATGATTATAAAATGCAAATCAGAACCCAGTTGCTTTCTGCCTAAACCTGCCTGGTGGCCCTGACAGGTGAAAGTCTAAATTCCTTACCATGTCCTCATGTCCTCAGCTGTCAGGTGATGTCAGGTGATGGGCATAGCTGCTAAAACCTGAGTCAAAATTCCAGCTTACTAGCATGACATTGGGCAAAATTTTTTAGCTTCTCCATGCCTTACTTCCCATCTTTAAAATGGGAAAGATGATAGTACCAATCTCACAGTTGCTGTGGGGATTAAATTGGTTATTGCACACAAAGCAGTAAGAATAGTGCCTGACCCTCAGTATAGATTTAAGAAGTGCTCATTTTCTAACAGGGTCGCTGTGATGTTTAAATAAGTTAAAACAGCTAAGAGGCTCTGCACAGCACCCATGTGTCTTAAATGCTTTGTAATGTCATTGCTGTTATATCTCTAGCCTCACCCCTTTCCCCTCTTCACACAAACCTGCCTCAGTCCTGCGGGTTGTATCTCTCCCACACCTCCAGGCCTTGGTATGGGAGTTCTTCCCTTCCTATCTCTTTTCCTGTCCATCTCCCACCAATCCTTCATGGCTTTGTGCAGATACCAGTCCCTGGCTGCCCCACCCTCAGCTAGATTGGTTCCTCCTCCTCTGTGTTTCCCTCTTAGAACCTGTGTGCACTTCTATCACAGCACATTGTAATTGTTTATTTAATTTTTTAAATGTTTATTTATTTTTGAGAGAGACAGAGCTCAAGCCAGGGAGATGCAGAGAGAGAGGGAGACACAGAATCCGAAGCAGGCTCCAGGCTCTGAACTTTCAGCACAGAGCCCAATGCGGGGCTCAAGCCCATGAACTATGAGATCATGACCTGAGCCGAAGTTAGACGCTTAACTGACTGAGCCACCCAGGCTCCCTTATAATTGTTTATTTAAAATGTACTGAGAAGCATCCATCAACAGATGAATGGATAAGCAAAATGTGGTCTATGCACACAATGGAATATTATCCAGCCTTTAAAAGGAATGAAGGACAGATATATGCTAAATCATAGATGAACCTTGAAAACATTATGCTAAGTAAAATAAGTCAGACACAAAAGGACAAATATTGTGACTCCACTTCTATGAAGTACCTAGAATAGACAAATTCATACTGACACAAAGTAGAACACAGGTTGCAGGAGCGGAGGAACAGGGAGAATGGGTACAGAGTTTCTGTTTGGGATGTTGAAAAGGTTCTGGAGGTGGAGAGCAGTGATGTTTGCACAATATCATGAATATACTTACTACCACTGAATTGTACAATTAGAAATGGTTAAAATGGTAAATTCTGTGTTGCGTATCTTTTATGATAAAAGCTTTTTTTTTGTAATGTGCAAAGAAACAATTTAGCCTACCTGTTCTAATCTTGGCTCGAAATCCTGGCTTCACCAGGCTCTGTGACCCGGTGTAAGGTATGTAACTTCTCTAAGCTTCAGTTTCTACATCTGTAGAAATAGGTAATTTCCCTTCACTAAGTTGCATGTAGAATACTTGATGCAGAACCTGGATAATGGTAAGTACTCAGTAAGTGTTTTCTCTTATTATTAAATGGTGATCTCTTTGGGCGTAGGGTCTGTGTCTCCATCACGGTTATACCCCAGGTGCTCAACACGGTAGGTGCTCGGTGCATGTATGTGAAATGAATGAACGGCTCACAGTCTCCTACTTCAAGCCCCTACTCCAGCAATTCTCAAGTGTGGTCTGGGAGCCCATGGCGGATATGTCTGTGAGGTCAAGACTAGTTCTGTAAAAATAGCATCAAGGTGCTACTTGCCTCTATTCTGGTCTTCACAGGAGTGCAGGGAGTAGGAAAAGTTCATTGATGTGGCTTCAGATTCCGCACTGCAACCAGTCTTTAAGAAATTCCCTCTAGTTGGGGCGCCTGGGTGGCTCAGTCGGTTAAGTGTCTGCCTCTTGATTTTAGCTCAGGTTGTGATCTCATGGTTCATGAGACTGAGCCCCACATCAGGCTCTGTGCTGACAGCATGGAGCCTGCTTGGGATTCTCTCTCTCCCCCCTGCCTCTCTGCCCCTCCTGCAAACTCTCTCTCTAAATAAATACACTCACAAAAAAACCCTCCCACTAGTCAAGTTTTGGTGTAGTAGCAAAGAAAAATATGCACTTACCTGAAAAAAGCAATTAAAATATTCCTCTCTTTCTCAACTACATATGGGTGGATGGATTTTCTTCATTATTCTTCAGCCCAAAGAACATATTGCAACAGATTAAATGTAGAAGCTGTTATGCATTTGTGTTCCATTACTCCAGGTAGTAAAGAGATAATAAAAACATAAGCAATGCTCTTCTTTTCACTAAATGTTTTTGTTTGAGGAAATATGGTTATTTTTTATAAAAACATGCTCTTTAGGATAATGAACAAAGATTATTTTGAAATAAACTCATAAGTATTTTAAAATTCCTCAGTTTTAATTTCTAGTATAGTACATATTGGTAGACAGAACCCATATAAACAATGTTCTTTGGGATCAGTTATTTTTAAGAGTATAAAGGACCAAAAAGTTTGAGAACCACTCTCCTGCCTTGCACTTGGATCCCTGCCACCCCACCCAGGACAGCTGGTTTGTAGCGTGTGCTTGAACACTCCATCAGATGGAGAGGTCACCACCGCCTGGGTGGCTGGTTTTATCTTTGAACGACTCTGACAGCTAGAGAGCTCTGGCAAGGAGTCAAAAATCTGTGTTTTGGAGGCTCACATTGACTGGTTTTAGACCCACCCCTTAGTTACCCACATCACCGTATAGAACCTTCTTCCAGGTCTGAAGACAGTCATTAGCTGCCCTTTGTGGTGGCCCCTGAGGGAATCAGCCTGTTCTTTGGATGACTAATGTGCGTGTATATTTTTGAGTCAGCCAGTGATTTGTGGGAAGCATTGCCAAACCAGATAGCTACAGCTGCTTTTCCAGGAACCAGAAGATTATCTCCAGCCCCACACCAAATTTAAGAAACTCTTTTTGTTGTTTTTCCCAATATATTACAATTTTTGTTGTTTATAAATCGCACATGCTTATGAAGGAATGAAAAATGAAATGAAAATTGGGTTACAGCCCTGACTTTCCCGTGTTGGCATTTCTCTTTCAGGCTTGCCTTGAATGCCATTCTTTTCAAACATTCCCTGCAAACAGATATGTGCACTAGGCCTCCAGAGGTCTCTCGGGTTGACAGGCTGCCTGCCGCATGGTGAAGGGGGCAGCTGTTGGTCAGTCAGCAGCCCCTGAGGACAGCTGAAGCAAGGCACTCAGAGGGAACAGGAAGCTCCCCAGGAGTGTGATTCTTCTGCAGTCTGAAGGCACTTTAGGCCAGATCTCTTCAGGCTATGTGGGGTTGGAAGGGAGCTACGACAGCAGAGACTGGTAAATTCTTTTCTGCATTTTTTGGGGGTAAAATATGAAGTTCTTCCGGAAATTCTACTTCTGAGAATCTATCCTAAGGAAATGATGAGAGATTTAGATGGCATTATGTTCTGTCATTATTCATAAAATTTGGAGACAAGCTAAATGTTCTACAATAGAGGTAATTTTAAATCTATGTGTAAGGGGGCAGGGTTTAATTTTAAATCTATGTGTATGGGAAATCTCTGTATCTTTTCCTCAATCTTGCTGTGAAACTAAAACTGCTTAAAATATCAAGTCCTTTTTTAATATTTATTTTAAAATTTATTTTTTAATGCTTATTTATTTTTGAGAGAGAGACAGAGTGTGAGGGCAGAGAGAGAGGGAGACACAGAATCCGAAGCAGGCCCCAGGCTCTGAGCTGTCAGCATAGATCCCAATGCAGCGCTTGAACCCACAAACCGTGAGATCCTGACTTGAGCCAAAGTCGGACGCTTAACTGACTGAGCCAGCCAGGTGCCCCTAGAGTACAGTTTTTAAATAAATATCTGTTGATGAAAATTTCTAAAAGGTAAATAAGAAACTGTATATACATACAGTCTTGATTACATAATATTTTTGTGACAAAGTGAAAAAAAGTTTATCTTAATGGCACCAATATGACTCGTATGGTGGAAACTGTCTTTGTGGAAACATTCTGAAATGCCCAGCAGGCACAGATGTTAGCAGATGCCCACCTCAGAGAGGGGAAGCTGCTTTTCATGAAGCAAAGAGAGGAATCTGGTTTATTCTTTGTAAAAAGAAGGAGGAAGAAACAAGCACTCTTGCAATTGCAAATGACAGAAACTTAACTCTATCTAGCGTGAGAGAAAAAACCCAGGTATCTAATTACAGATGGTTGGATTCAGGGACTCAAACTTTATCATTTATATGTGAGTTCTTTCTCCATCTCTTGATTTTCTTTTCTTTTGTTGGGATTCATTCTCAAGCGGGCTCTTCACATATGGTGGCAAAGATGCGCACTAGCATTGCTAGGCTGACCTTTATTTCTACCAGTTCGGTGATCCGAGAGGCAAGAGTCTTTCACTAACCAAGAATTCCCATAAGCCTGTCCCTGAATAGCAGTCTGGCCAGGGAGATGGAATGTACCGATTATTTGGGCTTGGCCACTTGTTTGAATCACTGGAATAGGGTGGGGTCCTCCCTGCACAAGTTGTTTGGAAGTTCTGAAAAGTAATTTCCAGGTTCCTGGCATGAAGCTTCTAAAACTTTTGGAATTTCCTGAGTGATAAAAGTGTCTTTATTACTCATGAGTCCCTTAGATCACTCCTGAGTTTATGCTACTGAAGACATTCATGGGGGGACCCTAGATAACTTCAGGATGGAGACTGGTCACCAGAAAGACCAACCTCTAATTAGAGGACTGGGACTTTAGCCAGCCCAGCCTCCAGGGAGGGGAGAAGGGTTGAAGACTGAGTTCAACCCCATGGCTCTGATTTAATCAATCATGCCTAAACAGTGAAATTCCAGTAAAACTCTAGACACAAAAAAGCTCAGCAGAGGTTCCTGGTTGGTGAACACATTGTTGGGAGTATGAGGTGCTCTCATTCCGTGGGGAGAGGATGCAGAAGCTGTGTGTTCAGGACCCTCCTAGACCTCACCCTGTGTGTCTCTTTGGCTCATCTGATTTGTATCTCTTATAATAAAACTATAAATGCAAGTATAGTGCTATCCTCAGTTCTGTGAGTCATTATAGTGAATTATAGAGCCTGAGGGGCTTTGTGAGAACTCTCTGGATTTGTAGCCAGATGGTCAGAAGTATAGGTGGCCTGGGACCACATTTGCTATAGGGGTCTGAAATGGAGGCAGTCTTGGTGGGGATGGTGTTCTTAAACCTGTGGGGTCCGCCAATGAGTCTGGGCGCTTAGTGTTTGAATCGAGTTGCAGTGTACCACATGATGTTAGAACAGTTGGGACTGAAACAGAATAGGTTTGAGTCGAATCCATACACCATAGAACATAGGAAGAGATGTGGAGTCAGTATCCCAGAGGCCAGGTGGCTACGGTAACAGAACATCTCTGGAAAAGAACTGAAATCTTGAGGATGGCTTCAGATTTCCACAGGATATGGAATTGGAGACAAGAGGAGTCCAAGCCAATTCTATCTCAGTCCTTCAGAGGAGGAGGGTCCCCAGCTGCATGTGAATTACATATGTTCACTTTTATTACAGTAACCTGTGTTCAAAGGTTTTCACCTTTATGAACTGATTACAACCAGGTTTTCCAGGTGAGCAAACTTCTTTCACTCACTCTATCTTACACATAGGTGTTCAAAGTCCTTCCAGTCACTCCCAGAGCCAGGTGTTGAAGTAGAGGATGGATGTGTTGGCTGATGCAGGATGGTGGGTTTGCCAGGTGAGTGCAAGAGAAAGTCAAGGGGGGCAAGATTTACTAGGATGTGTCTATTCTTTCTGTAGAAGCCAAAAATGCCAGAAAGTCCAGTGCTGTGTGTGTGTGTGTGTGTGTGTGTGTGTGCGTGTGAGTGTGTGTGTGTTGGTGGCACACATCGACTCAGTGTTTTAGGAAGCAGTATGGACCCAGGACCAGTTGCCCTATAGAGTGGCCCCTCCACAAAAATATATAAGGCACACTATTGTGTTTTCTCCGCTAATTAGCAATGAAAATTGTTGAGTTATTTCCTTTGTCTTTTTTGCTTTTAAATCAGGGTTAATAATAAAATAAACTTAGTTAATATTTTATTACATTTATCATTATATGTTATTTATATAGTTATTGATATGGATATTTCCACAAATGAATATACAATAATTAATATAGTTATATATCTGTGTTGTATTATTATATTTAACAGTTTATAATTTTATTAATAGTTTATTATTTGAAATAAATTTATTTATTTATTTTTCCCCAAGCTTTTATTTAAATTCCAGCTAGTTAACATACAGTGCAAAATTACTTTCAGGTGTAGAATTCAGTGACTCATCACTTACATACAACACCTGGTGCTCATCACAAATGTCCTCCTCAATCCCCATGCCCTGCCAACCTCCCCTCTGGTGACCATCAGTTTGTTCTCTATAGTTAAGAATCTGTTTCTTGGTTTGCCTCTTTTTTACCCCTATGTTCATTTGTTTTGTTTCTTAAATCCCACATATGAGTGAAATCATTATGATATTTGTCTTTCTCTGACTTATTTCGCTTAGTATAATACTCCCTAGCTCCATCCATGTCATTGCAAATGGCAAGATTTCATTCTTTTTTTTTCTTTTAGAAACTTTCTTTTAAATTAATTTACTTATTTTGAGAGAGAGCACAGGTGACGGGCAGGGAGAGAGGAAGAGAGAGAGAATTCCAAGCAGGTTCTGCACTGGCGGTGCTGACCCTAAGGTGGGCTTCCAAGTGTGAGATCATGACCTGAGCCAAAACCAAGAGCCAGACGCTTACCCTGCTGAGCCACCCAGGTGCTCCAGATTTCACTCTTTTAGATGGCTGAGTAATATTCCATTATACATATACATATGTACATTATACATATACATACATATATATCACATCTTCTTTATCCATTCATTAGTCAATGGACATTTGGGCTCTCTCCATAGTTTGGCTATTGTTGATAATGCTGTTATAAACATTGGAGTGTATATATCCCTTCAAATCAGTATTTTTGTTTCCTTTGGGTAAATACCTAGTAGTACTATTGCTGGGTCATAAGGTAGTTCTATTTTTAACTTTTTGAGGAACCTCCACAGTTTTCCAGAGTGGCTGCACCAGTTTGCATTCCCACCAACAGTATAAGAGGGTTCCCCTTTCTCTGCATCCTCACCCACATCTGTCATTACCTGTGTTGTTCATTTTAGCTCTTCTGACAGGTGTGAGGTAATATCTCATTGTAGTTTTGATTTGTATTTCCCTGATGATGGGTGATTTGAACATCTTTTCATGTATCTGTTATCCATCTGTATGTCTTCTTTGGAGAAATGTCTATTCATGCCTTCTGCCCATTTTAATTGGATTATCGCATTTTTGGGTGTTGAGTTTTATAAGTTATTTATATATTTTAGATACTAACCCTTTATCAGATAGATCATTTGCAAATATCTTCTCCCATTCCATAAGTTGCCTTTTAGCTTTGTTGATTATTTCCTTCGCTGTGCAGAGGCTTTTTATTTTCATGAAGTCCCAATAGTTTATTTTTGCTTTTGTTTTCCTTGCCTCAGGAGCCTAGTAAGAAGTTTCTATGGCTGATGTCACAAAGGTTGCTGCCTGTGTTTACCTCCAGGATTTTGATGGTTTCCTGTCTCACATTTAGATCTTTCATCCATTTTGAATTTATTTTTGTGTTTGGTGTAAGAAAGTGGTCCAGATTCATTCTTTTGCATGTTGCTGTCCACTTTTGCCAGCATCATTTGTTGAAGAGACTGTTTTTTTTCCATTGAATATTCTTTCCTGCTTTGTCAAAGATTAGTTGCCCATATAGTTGTAGGTTCATTTCTGAGTTTTCTATATTATTCCATTGATCTATGTGTCTGTTTTTGTGCCAGTACCATACTGTCTTGATCACTGCAGCTTTGTAATATAACTTAAAGTCTGGAATTCTGATGCCTCCAGCTTTGGTGCTCTTTTTAACTAACTTGAATTTAAATAAGTAAAAAAAAAAAAAAAAGATTGCCTTGGCTATTTGGGGTCTTTTGTAGCTGCTCCATAAAAATTTTAAGGTTGTTTGTTCTAGCTCTGTGAGAAATGCTGTTGGTATTTTGATAGGGATTGTGTTAAATGTGTAGATTGCTTTGGGTAATATAGACATTTTAACAATATTTGTGATTCCAATCCATGAGCGTGGCGTGTCTTTCCATCTCTTTGTGTTGTCTTTAATTTCTTTTATCAGTGTTTTATAGTTTTCAGAATACAGATCTTTTACTTCTTTGGTTTATTTCTAGATATCTTATGGTTTTTGACACGATTGTAAATAGGATTGATTCCTTGATTTCTCTTTCTGCTTCTTCATTATTGATGTATAGAAATGAACAGATTTCTGTACGTTGATTTTGTATCCTGCTACTTTACTGAATTCGTGCATCAGTTCTAGCAGTTTTTTGGTCATCTGCAAATAGTGAAAGTTT
Source organism: Acinonyx jubatus (assembly GCF_027475565.1). NCBI lineage: Eukaryota > Metazoa > Chordata > Mammalia > Carnivora > Felidae > Acinonyx > Acinonyx jubatus. The sequence goes on along the minus strand of NC_069390.1, from coordinate 59,399,592 downwards.
GACTTCTTCCTTGCTGATTTGGATGCCTTTTGTTTCTTTTTGTTGTCTGATTGCTGAGGCTAGGACTTCCAGTACCATGTTGAATAACAGTGATGAAACTGGACATCCCTGTCTTTTTCCTGACCATGGAGGAAAAGCTCTTAGTTTTTCCCCATTGAGGATGATGTTAGCTGTGTGTTTTTTCATATATGGCCTTTATTATGTTGAGGTATGTTCCCTCTAAACCTACTTTGTTGAGGGTTTTTATCATGAATGGATGTTGTACTTTGTCAAATGCTTTTTCTGTGTCTATTGAAAAGATCATATAGGGGGTACCTGGGTGGCTCAGCTGGTTAAGCATCCGACTCTTGAGTTTGGTTCAGGTCATGATCTCATGGTTTGTGGGTTCGAATGCCACATCAGGCTCTGCACCGACAGATTGAAGACTTCTTGGGATTCTTTCTTTCTCCTCTCTTCATCTCCCCTGCTTGTTCACTCTCTCTCTCTCAAAGTAAATAAATAAACATTAAAAAAAAGATGATATGGTTCTTATTTTTTCTTTTATTAATGCGGTATATCACAGTGATTGATTTGTGAATATTGAACCACACTTACAGCCCCAAAATAAACTCCAATTGACTGTGGTAATTCTTTTAACGTACTATTGGATTCAATTTGCTAGTATTTTATTGAGAATTTTTGCATCCATGTTCATCAGGGATAATAGCGTGGAGTTCTCTTTTTTTGTAGAGTCTTTGTCTGGTTTCGGTATCAGGGTAATGCTGGCCTTATAGAATGAATTTGGAAGTTTTCCTTCCATTTCTGTTTTTTGAAATATTTTGAGAGGAATGGATATTAACTCTTTTTTAAATGTTTGGTAGAATTCTCCTGTGAAGCCATCTGGCCCTGGACTTTCGGTTGTTGGGAGATTTTTGATTGCTGATTCAATATCTTTGCTGGTTACCAGTCTGTTCAACTTTTCTATTTTTTTCTGTTTCAGCTTTGGTAGTTTATATGTTTCTAGGAATTATTCCATTTCTTCCAGGTTGCCCAATTTGGTGGCATGTAATTTTTCATAATATTCTTTTGTAATTATTTGTATTTCTGTGATGTTGGTTGTTATTTCTCCTCTCTCATTTATGATTTTATTCATTTCAGTCATTTCTCTTTTCTTTTTGGTAAGTCTGGCTAGTGGGGTTATCAATTTTAATTTTTTTTCAAAGAACCAGCTCTTAGATTCATTGATCTGTTCAATTTTTTTTTGTCCCTATATCATTTATTTCTGCTCTAAACTTTATTATTTCCCTTCTTCTGCTGGCTTGATGCTTTTTTCTGTTGCTTTTGTTCTAGCACTTTTAGGTATAAAGTTAGGTTATTTATTTGAGATGTTTCTTGTTTCTAGAGGTAGACCTGTATTGCTATATACTTCCCTCTTATGACAGCTTTTGCTGCATCCCAAAGGTTTGGACCACTGTGTTTTCGTTTTCATTTGTTTCTGTGTATTTTTAAATTTCTCCTTTGATTTTCTCGTTGACCCCTTAAGCATGTTGTTTAACCTCCATGTATTTGTAGTCTTTTTAAATTTTTTGTTTCATAGTGTTGTGATCAGAAAATACACATGGTATGATCTCAATCTTTTTATACTTATTGAGGGCTGATTTGTGACCCAGTATGTGATCTATTCTGAATAATGTCCCATATACACAGGAGAAGAATGTGTATTCTGCTGTTTTAGGATGAAATGTTCTGAATATGTCTGTTAAGTTCATCTGTGTCAGTGTGTCATTCAAAGCCCTTGTTTCCTTATTGATTTTCTGCTTAGATGATTTGTTTTTTGATATATGTGGGGTGTTAAAGTCCCCTACTATTATTGTATTTTTATCAGTGAGTTCCTTTATGTTTGTTATTAATTGTTTTATATATTTGGGTGCTCCATGTTGGGAGCATAAATGTTTACAGTTGTGAGATCTTCCTGTTGGATAGTCCCCTTTATTATTGATATTTCTGCAATATAAACATATAATGAATATAATATATGTTTATATTATATTAATCATTGTATTTACTAGTTTATAATTTTATTAGTTCATTATTTGAAATAAATATAAATATATCATAAATATATCATATATCATAAATATATCATAAATATATCCATCACCACAGTTTTCCATGCCCTTTGTAATTGCCCCCTCCCACTCTTTCTCCCATCTCAAGCAACCACCTTTCTGTCACTGTAGATTAGTTCTCATTTTCTAGAATTTTCTATCCATGGAATCATATACTATATATTCTTTTTTACCTGACTTCTTTCACTCAGCATAATTATGCTGACACTCATCAATTGTTCATTCATTTTTATTGCTGGGTCATATTCCATTGATTGGATACACCTCAATTTGTCCATCCATTCACTTACTGATGAATATCTGTGCAATTTGATAAATTTTGACATACATCCACACCTGTGGAGTCATTGCCCCAACCAAGATACCCTTCACCACCAAAATTTACCTCCAGTGTTTGGCTATTTCAAGTAAAGCTGCTATGAATATTCATGCACAAGACTTGCTATGCGTATATGCTTTCATATGCTTTCTCCCTAGTAACTATCTAAGGTTGGAATGATTAGCTCATATGACAAGTATATATTTAACTTTTAAAGACACCTACAAACTATTTTTTAAAAAACTGTTTTCCAGTCTAGTGTACATTTTACATTACCATGTGTTAGTGTTTGAGAGCTCTATTTCTTAGAAACTTTTTTTTATTTAAAAATTAAAAAACTTTTTAATGTTTATTCGTTTTTTAAACTATTTCATTCATATTTATATCTTTTATAGCACTTACAGTCTGCTTAAAATACAGTTGTTTGTATACATTAAAAAATTTCAATTTATTTATTTTTCATTTATTTTATTTTATTTTATTTTCTAAATTTACATCCAAGTTAGCATATAGTACAACAATGATTTCAGGAGTAGATTCCTTAATGCCCCTTACCACTTAGCTCATACCCCCTCCCACAACCCTTCTAGTAACCCTCTGTTTGTTCTCCATATTTAAGAGTCTCTTATGTTTTGCCCCCTCCCACTTTTTATATTATTTTTGCTTCCTTTCCCTTGTGTTCATCTATTCTGTGTCTTAAAGTCCTCATAGAAGTGAAGTCATATGATATTTGTCTTTCTCTGACTAATTTCGCTTAGCATAATACCCTCTAGTTCGACCCATGTAGTTGCAAACAGCAAGATTTCATTCTTTTTGATAGCCGAGTAATACTCCATTGTGTGTGTGTGTGTGTGTGTATACACATGTATATACACATATATACATGTATATATGTATACAACATATATATACATGTATACATATATGTATATATATATATATATATACATATATATATACACATATATATATCACATCTTCTTTATCCATTCATCCATCGATGGACATTTGGGCTCTTTCCATACTTTGGCCATTGTTGATAGTGCTGCTATAAACGTTGGGGTGCAAGTGCCCTTTTGAAACAGCATACCTGTATCCCTTGGATAAATACCTAGTAGTGCAATTGCTGGGTCTTAGGGTAGTTCTATTTTTAGTTTTTTGGGGAACCTCCATATTGTTTTCCAGAGTGCTGCACCAGTTTGCATTCCCACCAGCAGTGCAAAAGAGACCCTCTTTCTCTGCATCCTTGCCAACATCTGTTGTTGCCTGAGTTGTTAATGTTAGCGATTCTGACAGGTGTGGGGTGGTATCTCATTGTGGTTTTGATTTGTATTTCCCTGATGATGAGTGATGTGGAGCATCTTTTCATGTTGGCCATCTGGATATTTTCTTTGGAGAAGTGTCTATTAATGTCATTTGCCCATTTCTTCACTGGATTCTTTGTTTTTTGGGTGTTGAGTTTGATAAGTTCTTTGTAGATTTTGGATACTAACCCTTTATCTGATATGTCATTTGCAAATATCTTCTCCCATTCTGTTGGTTGCCTTTAGTTTTGCTGATTGTTTCCTTTGCTGTGCAGAAGATTTTTATTTTGATGGGGTCCCAATAGTTCATTTTTGCTTTTGTTTCCCTTGCCTTTGGAGACATGTTGAGTAAGAAGTTGCTGTGGCTGAGGTCAAAAAGGTTTTTGCCTGCTTTCTCCTCAAGGATTTTGATGGCTTCCTATCTTACACTTAGGTCTTTCATCCATTTTGAGTTTATTTTTGTGTATGGTGTAAGAAAGTGGTCCAGGTTCATTTTTCTGCATGTCGCTGTCCAGTTTTCCCAGCACCACTTGCTGAAGAGATTGTCTTTATTCCATTGGATATTTTTTCCTGCTTTGTCAAAGATTGGTTGGCCATACATTTGTGGGTCCATTTCTGGGTTCTCTATTCTGTTCCATTGATCTGAGTATCTGTTTTGTGCCACTGTATTTCTTTGAAACTCTTGTCAACACTTGGTTTGGCCAGTGTTTTTAGTATTTTACATTCTAAAAAGTATATAATGGTATTCCATCATGGCTTTAATTAGCTTTTCTACAATGGCCAATGACATTCAACATATTTTCATGCACTGTGAATATTTTAATGTCTTTCCTTCTTGACTTTTTCCTGTTCTTTATATGTATATATCCATCCTTTGCTGTATGAAAAAAAATGCTTTCCCAAATTCTTGCTCATTACTGAAATTTCATATTGGTAGCCAATAATATCCCTTATAATCAGTGTAATAATTGTGGTGTTTTTCTAATGGAAAAGTAACCTCCAGCTTGATTTTATAGTAATATTGACAGTGAGTTACAGCCTTCAGAGAGCTCTAAATTGTGTTGTTTTATGAATAAAGGTGAAAAGTTCTCAAGCATCTGAGAATTTAGCAGTAGTTGCTGCGTTGATGTTTGCTCTTTCCTCATTTTTTGGCAGCTCTGCAAATCAGTATGATGTGACGGTAACCTTTCCAGTGATTTGGGAACTGCTGTGTCCCAAATCAGAGTGATTTTGATAGAAGCTAAAACATTTATTTCAGTGTAAGATGGTGGGCTCTGAGGCTCTAACTGCTCATCTTTAAATGGAATACTCTCTTTGGATTAGGCAGTTTCTGAAGGGTGCCCTGTGGACATAAATTCATAGTGTGGAAGAGCTGGCCCAATTTTCACACTCCGATGAGAACACTGAGGTCCTGGGAGGTAAAGAGATTTGACCAAGGGCATTCAATGAGTTAGTGGCCATGAGAACAGTTTAGGAATTGTGGGCACTGTTCACCGCCATTGTCTTGCCACTTCTTTGAGTGAGATGAATAGTGAATACATCATGAGGCCATCAAAGGTGAGTGCTGAAAGGAGAATTAGAAATCGCCTATGGAATCCTCTTGTACAATGAGAAAACTGGGACCTGCAGTAGGAAAGTAGGTTATCCAAGGCCATGCTTAGTAAGTTTGTCACAGAACTGAGTTTGAAATCTGGGTTTTCAGAATGGCTGAGCAGGTCTGCTCCTCCCGGACTATGCACAAACATCCATGGGATTTGGGGAATTTCCTTGTGGAGGTGACAGACATTTGAGTTGTTGTGCCATGGGTGAATGGCATCATCCATATGCCCTCTACCAGTGACTCTTCCATGGCAACCTAGTTGAGGCTGAGGCTGCAAGGCCAAAAGGCGAAGGATGCTGTCCACAGCAGATGTAAAGTCATGAGATTCTCTTTCCCTGCATCATTCATTCGGCTGTCAATTCCTCCATCCATTCTTGCAACTGTTCAACAAAACTTGCTCTGGGCATGATCCCTGCCATCAAGGAGATCCCTGATTATTGGGACAGACAGACATGTAAAAAGCCAATTAAGATACAAAGTGTAATAAAGAGATAGCCAAAGTTTCATTGGAAAACCTAAAAGGTAGTGTCTTATCCATCTAGGGTGGAGTAAGGCCACGAGGGCAGAAAAGGTTTCCCAGAGGTGGGATCCTGTGCTGGATCTAAACAGTTGAGCAGGAAATATTGAAATGAAGAACAATAAGGAGGAAATGCGTACCGGGATGAGGGAACAGCCTGAGGGAAGACACCACTAAAATTCTATGAATGATATGACCATTTATTTAAAAAGCATTTGTGTTTATTTACATGTGTATAGATATAAAAGAGGTTAGATGTTACAATGTTAACAATAGTTACCTATGGTGGGATTATAGGTGACCTTTAGAATGTCATTTTTTATTTTCCTCCAGTTTTACTATGTTTTTTTTTTTTAAAGTAATGAATGGGTGTCACTCATGAAATAAAATAATAACAATTAAAAAATTTTTAAACCCTTTTCATAGAAGCTGTTCTTCCTTTGTGACTGAAAGTCCCCAAGATGGTAATGAAGGTTTTTATCAAGAAACACTTTCTGCCAGGTTTGGGAAACTTTATTTCACATAGGTTTTCAGAAAAGACTTTATATTAGATTTCTATATATAAACACATATTTCCTACAATTTAAAGGAGCACAAAAATTCAGGAGCAAGGGTGTTAAAACACAGCTATTCCTTCAGACATTTATTTACCAAATATGTATCATGTGTCTCTTTGAAGGTCCACAGATGATTCAGGCAAGGGGATCCCTTCAAAGATAGGCCATACAGATAAAAATGAGAGTAAGACAAGGCAGAGAAGGCCAAGGGCAGGAAGAGAGGTCAGCTGTGGCCCTGTGGGAGAGATAGGAGTCAGAGAGGGAGTGATAATGGGCTTTCATGGATCGCTACCACTTTTTTTTTTTAATGTTTATTCATTTTGAGAGAGAGAGAGAGAGAGAGAGAGAGGGACGGGGTGTGTACGTGGGGTGGGGAGGGACAGAGAGAGACAGAGAGAGAAAATCTCAATCAGGATCTGCATAGCGCAAAGTCCAATGTGGGGCTCAATCTCATGAATTGTGAGGTCATGACCTGAGCCGAAATCAAGAGTAGGACATTTAACCGACTGAACCACCCAGGCGCCCTCCCCTACCCCACTATTCTTACCAGCATTAGTTCAAAAGACAGTGAACAACTACAACACTCAAAGTATAAATTGCAAACCATTAGCAGGTCATGAAATCAGTTTTATTTTATTTTATTTTTATTTTATTTTTTAATTTTTTTAACGTTTTATTTATTTTTGAGACAGAGAGAGACAGAGCATGAATGGAGGAGGGGCAGAGAGAGAGGGAGACACAGAATCAGAAGCAGGCTCCAGGCTCTGAGCCATCAGCCTAGAGCCCGACGCGGGGCTTGAACTCACGGACCGCAAGATCGTGACCTGAGCTGAAGTCGGACGCTTAACCGACTGAGCCACCCAGGCGCCCCTATTTTATTTTATTTTATTTTATTTTATTTTATTTTTATTTTAGAGATAGAGAGAAAGCAAGGCAGAGGAGCAAAGGAAGAGGGAGAGAGAATCCCAAGCAGTCTCCTTACTCAGTATGGAGCCAGTTATGGGGCTCAATCCCATGACCCTGGGATCATGACCTGAGCCAAAATCAAGAGTCAGATGCTCAACTGACTGAGCCACCCAGGCACTCCTTGAAATCAGTTTAAATGGTTAAAGCTAGAAAATTTGAGGCCCTTTTTCTCCATGTTTATGTAGGTTTATTTATTTATTTTTTTATCGAGGTATAATTGACCTATAACATTATTAGTTTCAGGTGTGCAACATAATGATTCAATGTTTGTATATATTGTACAATGGTCACCATAATGAGTCTAGTTAACACCCATCCCATACATAGTTACAAAAATTTCTTTTTTCATGGGACGAGGACTTTTAAGATTTACTCTCTTAACTTTCAAATATTCAATATAGTATTTATTAACTATATATTCCTTATGCTGCATATTACACCCCCCCGACTTATTGTAACTAGAAGTTTCTGTCTTTTGACCCCTTCATCCATTTTGCCACACCCTACCCCCTGCACTTGGTTTGTTTTATTTTTTATTTTATTTTATTAAAATTTTTCCCCATGTTTATTTATTTTTGAGAGAGAGTGAGAGAACGCAAGCTGGAGAGAGGCAGAGAGAGAGGGAGACACAGAATCTGAAGCAGGCTCCAGGCTCTGAGCTGTCAGCACAGAGCTCGACCATGAGATTATGACCTGAGCTGAAGTTGGAGGCTTAACCAACTGAGCCACCCAGGCACCCCGGTTTGTTTGTTTGTTTGTTTTTGATAAACTGTTTATGTTGAATAACTTCAGATTTATAGATAAGTTGCAAAGATACTTCAGAAAGTTCCTGCATATTCTTCATTCAAGCTTCCCCTAATGTTAACATTGTACATAGCCATTATACATGAGTCAAAACTAAGACATTAACATCGGTACAATATTATTAACTAAACTATAGATTTTATTTAGATTTCACCTGTTTTTCCATTTATGTGCTTTTTCTGCTCCAGGATCCAATCCAGGATACACACTGCATTTAGAAAACTAGTAAAAAGTGAAGTTATATAGAATATAATGGAAAATATCAGGGTACATTTCACAGGCTAAGGATATGTATTGTTGCATGAAACTGGTTTCCATTAATATGTAAGTTCTATTTCTTATTGAAGGTAGCAGTTAAAAAAAACCAAGAGAGATACACTCTTAGAAGGCACCTAAGATTTATGCATTCTTGCCATTATGGAGATTAATATTCTAGTGAAAAACAAAACAAAACATTTGCATACAACAATGTGAACACTAGTACAGAATCCAGAAATGCAAAATAACACAAGACAGTAGGTCTAAGAGTCAGAAGACACAGCAAGGTAGAGATACTTTTGTTCTCCTCATACTGATGTACTGAACAGCCTTGCCCTTTGGAATAGAACAGAACTGGCCCCTACATGTCGCTGAGTTGGATGGAATTCTTGGATCAAGCAGCTGAATGGAATGCATCATAGGATAGAATGCACCACACACAGGACCTGAGCCCAGCACTACTCCCCTCAGGCTCCTCTCCTAGGCCCAGCTGTGCCCCTCATGAATGAATTAATGATTGTGAAAACAGCTGGTAAAATGCAGTTGGTATATGCACCCTGAGTGGGTCTCTTTCCCTCTGGACCTCAGTTTCCTCATCTGTAAAATGAGGACATGACTTTTACCCTGGCTCCCTCATAGAGCTGTTGAGAGAATCAAATGGGAAGAAGAGAAGTGTTTTGAAAATTGTTAAGGGCTATACAGATCTATAGAAAAGTGATGATTTCAGATATGAATCCTCATTGATATTATTGTTCTTTGGACAGTAAACATTTTGAGAACAATGATTATATTATTTACCTTCATAATTCTGGTGCCTATCACCATGCCTGGCCCACAGTAGGCCCGCTTGGCCGACTCATCTATACGTAGAGATAAGAGCCTAGGCACACCTTCCCCTCCCTGGACTTGCAGATGTTCACACAGTTCCCAAAGGTATCCCACCCCATGGTTTTCTCTTCCACCCAGCAGGGCAGAGTCCCCGCATGCTGATCCTGCACGTTTGGATCTAAGCATGAACCCTCTACCTTGCTCACTGGAGCAAGTTCTAGTTCTGGGTTCAAACTAGTTCTGGGTTCAAACCACCCAGTTCAGTTTTTGTCTTTATTTCTGGTTTAAAAATAAACATCAGGTTATCCTTTAAAATAGTTTAAAAGACACAGTATATAGTTATCCTTTAAAATAGCTTAAGACACACACATATGCATTATATATACTGAAAATACTGAAAATTACAACCAAGAAAAGCAACTCTTACCATAACACCTGGCTTTAAAAAATTATATAAAATAGGGGCGCCTGGGTGGCTCAGTTGGTTAAGCGTCCAACTTTGGCTCAGGTCATGATCTCACAGTTCATGAGTTTGAGCCCTATGTCAGGCTCTGTGCTGACAGCTGAGAGCCTGGAGCCTGCTTCAGATTCTGTGTCCCCCTCTCCCGCTCACACTTTGTCTCTGTCTCTCTCTCAAAAATAAACACTAAAAAATTTATATAAATTAAACCATAAAAAGTTTACCTTTTTACCTTTACCAAAAAACCTTTACCTTTACCCTTCCAATCCCTGAGAGTAAACACTATTAACAACTTTTCCTATACTTACACTGATATATTTTTACCTCCACTTTAAAAAACATATATAAACTACAGTGGTTACACCTCAGGGTTTTTTGGCCTTTTTTTTTTTTTTTTTTTTTTTGCTGTTGTTTCTGTTTTTGTTCATCGGCTTTGCACTCAGCAACATAGAAAGAACATCTTTTTCAGGCCAATGCATAGAGATCCATTTAATTCCCTTTAATGCCTGCATAGTATTCTGCTGTGTAAATGTATCATTTACTCATTTAGTTAGTCAAATATTGATGGATATTTAGTTGTTTCCAGTTTTATGTAGCTACAATGCTGCAATACACAAACTTGAACTTCATGTATTTGTCTATTTTTTTTTTCTTGGTAGGATAGATTCCTAAAAGTGGGTCATAGTGAATACATGCTTTTAGTATTATTAGATGCTGCCAAAGTACCTTATATTAACAGTGTATAGAGTGTCCACTTCTACACATGGTAGGCATTATCAATCATTTTAGTGTTTGTTGAGTGAATATTCCTAAGCCCATCAAACTGAATGTGGCAGAAATGATGCATTGGCTCACTCAACATCCAGTCCAACTGCCTTCTGGTATGTCTTCCTGTACAAGAAGGTGGAAACATAAATCACTTTTTCCAGACTTGTTTCCAGGCAGTGTCCACAAACTAGATGTACCCTTGCAGGACCTGAGTTTGAAACTGACTTAAGTGGGGAGAGGGGCAGGACACAAGGTGACCGTCTATGCTGGTGTGAACTGTGGTGCAGATGGCAGGGTTCTGGAGCCAGCAGCCTTAAGAGAGGCTTTCCTATTGTGGTAAGGGCACCGCTCCCCTGGTGTTCCCACGATAGGCCTTGGGGAATCACTTCTGAAAACCCAGTCTGGAGTCTTTATTTTCAGCACTCCCAATGATTTCTCAAGCAATTTATACCCTCAAATGTATGTTTTTATGCTTACACTGTCTAGAGTGGATTCTATGAGCTTGTTTCCTATTATATCCAATTGTTTGACATTGTCAAAGTATTAACCTCACTGAGGCCCAGCTTCCTTATTTGTAAAAAGGAGATAATAATACCTATCTATGGGGATGTTGTGAGGGTTAAATGGAATGATGTGTTCAAAGTGACTGACTCATTCTGGGTCCAGCAAGGCTTGTGGGAAGTGGGTCCTTTTTCTCTTCCTTCTTTTTAAGCTCAATAACCCTGTAATACCTAGCTACAATGTCATCTCCTTTTTTAAAATTTATTTATTTTGAGAGAGAGAGAGAGAAGGGGTGAGGCAGAGAGAGAGGGAGAGAGAGAATCCCAGGCAGTCTCGGCAGTCTCACCCCTGGAAGGCTGTCTTCTCTGGGTTCCCACTACATTTAATTAATTCCTTTTACAGGTCATAAAATGTTGTACTGTGATTTCCTTAAAGATGTATTTGTGTTCCCAACTAGGTTTTGATCTTTTTGAGGGCAGGGGTGTTCACGATCCATCTCTATTTCTAGGGCCTGACACAGAGCAAAGGATGAGTGAAATATGTTGGTTGAATGAATTAGCCCTAATTCTGCCTTATTGAACTTCTCAGTTCCCACCCCTTGTTGTAACAGTCAAGTCTTAAGGTCCCCATTGTTATCTTAGACTAGGATCACTTGGCCACAAGAAAGAGGAAGCCTTTTAAACTAGCTCAAGCAAAGGCGGGTATGTCTGTTCAGCTTTAGGTGAAGGAAACAGAAATTAACTCTAGATGCTCTAAGTACAAAAAGATTTAAAGAGACATGAGGTACTCACAAGGTTGTTGCAAATATAGGAGAATTGAGTTGTAGGTTGGAATAACGACCCGAATAACCCTGCCAAACTGACTTGCCAGTGGAGCTACCAGCTCTGGCACAATTAGGGAGGTGGGGGATCAGAAACCCACCAAAGGAGCTATTGATGTTCAAGAATACGCAACACAGTTGCAACTGAGGGATCAGGATGCTGCTGCTGCTGTCATGACAACTACCTCTAGACTCCCACAATGTTAGTGGCTGGCCGCTGAGATATGGCTACAGAAAAACCCAGTCTCTATAACTGTTGTTCCCAGCAGCAACAAAGCAACAGGAAGATGGTCTCTGTCTCATTTCTGCCTTTCCAAACTCTCACTAGTGCCTCTAACTCATGGAGCCTTCTCTCCCACCCGACCTCTATTTGTTTTCTATTGCTCAGTCACAAATTACCACAAAGTTAGTTGCTTAAAAAAATACGTATTTATTATCTCAGGTTCGGTGGGCTAGGAGTCTGGGAATGACTTAGATCCTTTACCCAGCATCTCCCAAGTCTACAATCACTGTGCTGGTGGGTTCCCTTATTATCAGAGGCTTCTGAGCTCCCTCAGTTGTTGGCAGAATTCATTTCCTTGTAGCTGTAGGACTTATGGTGGTATGCTTTTTACAGACCAGAAGGAGAGAGAGAATGAGTCTGCTTGGAGCCTTATATACCCTGAGGGCACCAAGGAACAGTGACACTCCATAGTAATGAGCTCACCTAGTACTAAGATCTTGCCTTCTACATACAAGTTTTCAGTGAAAGGAACCAGAACTCTTCGGGAAATGTCTGGTTTGAGGGTTGGGTCAAAGAAAGTATAAGAAAAGTCTAGAACATCTTGAGCCAAAAAGCAGGGAAGTGCTCAGAGACTGATGGGGGCATGTCAAAAGGACACTGAATGACACAACTACTTTAGAAAACAGTTTAGCAATTCTTATAGAATTAAACATAAGTTTACCCTGCAACTCATCCATTTCACACCCGAGAGAAAGGAAAACCTATATCCACACAAAGATTTGTACATGAATGATCCTGGTAGCTTTGTTCATGATAGCCCCAAACTTGAACTGTCTGTGAACAGTTGAACAGAAAGTGTGTGACTCTTGATCTTGGGATTGTGAGTTCAAGCCCCGTGGTGGGTGTAGAGATTACTAAAAAAAATAAGTAAACTTTAAAAAAAATATGATAATTGAGCAAAAGATCTGAACTGGTACCTCACAAAAGAGGATATCCAAATGACCAACAAACTCATGAACATGTTTTTACCCTCATTAGTAATCAAAGGAATGCAAATTAAAATAATAATGCAATATCACTACATACCTACTTGAATGGTTAAAATAATAAAGATTGATAACATCGGGTATTGGTGGGGATGTGGGCTAATTGGAACACTCATACACTGCTGGTGAAAGTGTACATTGGTTCAATTATTTTGGAAAATAGGTTTGGCATTATTTACTACAGTGGGTTTGATAATGCAAACCTATAAATAAAACCTGCTTAATTTGTCAGCAGACATCTCTGGTGCTTGTTGTCACATTTCCTTAGCCTCCCTCTGATTTCAGCCACAATTGTGGTAGACAATTCCAACTTTCCTCCTGCTGCCAGCTTCTCACCTCAAGTGTTCCGTATTCTGCCTCAGGACCTTCTCCAATATCTGTAGTTGCTTGCTGGACCTCCAAGCAAAGCCACAGAACCCAGGGGAGTCAACAGCCCTGGGGAGAGCCCTCACCCAATGAGACATGGAAGTCAGTAGGACAAAAAGTTCTTGTCTTTCAGGTGGTTTATTCTGGGAGGCATTCTGTATGCTTCTCTGAGGTTCAGGCAGAAATGAGACCCTTACGGACACACTCTACATTGGCTTTCCCTTTTCCTAATCTCATTCCTGTTTCCTAGGGTCACCTCCCAAGTAAACTACCTGCACCCAAGTATTTATTTCATGCTCTGTTTTTTTGGAAACTGAAACTTAGGTAGTTGGGACCAAGACTGACCCCAAAGTGAACACCCACAGGATGGAATGATGAAACTGAATTACTCGTTGATCAGATGGCAACAAGGACTCAGTTGTTGGTGATAACCCCTGATATGCTATGCTTTCACGACCAAGTCCTTCACCTGTGGTAGACTGGAAGTACAAATGGAAGAAGTACATTAGATCATGCAGTACTTACAGTATAGGGATTCTCAACCTCAAAGAAAGAAATTGCCCTCCTAAGGAGAAAAATTAAAAGAATCCTGGGTAGGGGGTGTGCAAAAGGGATAAAAACAGTTAAAAGGTACAAACTTCTTGTTACAAGACAAAGTCTTGGGGATGTAATGTACAGCATGGTGAATATTGTTGACAATACTGTTTTGCATATTTTAAAGTTGTTAAGAGAGTAGATTTTAAAAGTTCTTATCACAAGAAAACTTGTAACTATACGTGGTAATGGATGTTAACTAAACTATATGGTGGTAATTCTTCATAATATATGCATGTATCAGATCATTATGTTGTACACCTAAAACAATCTTATATGTCAATTACATCTCAATAAAAATAAAGTATCCCTAGCCAGAGAAATTAAATACTAAGGAATAAGATTTTGTCAAATAGGGTTGATCTTCGGAGGCTACAAACCATTGTTATACTAAAATGCTTTTTTCCCACCTGAAAACAAATTTTCACATTGAATCGCTGAATTGTACACCTGAAACTAATATTACACTGTATGTTAACTAACTGGAATTTAAATAAAAACTTAAAAAAGAAGAACAAATTTTCATTTCTTTGGGGGAGATATTGCCCCTGATTGAGAATGCATGCTCTAGTGCTTGAATGGTATGGGGTAATGCTAATTCTAATTTCAAGGAGTTGCCTGGATTTTACTATCTTAAAAGCCTTTAAGAAAGGGGCACCTGGGGGCACCTGGGTGGCTCAGCTCAGTTGGTTAAATGTCTGACTCTAGATTTCAGGTCAGGTCAAGGTCTCACAGTTTGGTTCATGAGTTCAAGCCCCACATCTGTCAGTGTGGAGCCTGCTTGGGATTCTCTCTCTCCCTCTCTCTCTGCCCCTCCCCCGCTTATGTACTCACACTCTCTCTCAAAATAAATACATAACTTAAAAAAAAAGGAAAATTAAAAAAAGAAGAAAAAGAAAGGGGCACCTGGCTGGCACAGTTGGTAGAGCATGTGGCTCTTGATCTTGGGGTTGTGAGTTCAAGCCCCACATTGGGCACAGAGTTTGCTCAAAAAATGTTTTATTAAAAGAAAAGCCTTGAAGAAAGGGAATATCAGGGTCAGGTCATCCACCTATCAATTCAGGACATGGTATGAACTCTAAAAGATCTCCATGGAAGATTTTTAAAGAACCCTCCTCTCCTGCAACTGGAGAGCAGACTATGCTGAAAATGAGGCTCACAATAAAACAGCGTGGCAGCGATCCCTCGAATGTTCCCTTATGCTGAAGTCAGGGGTCCTATAGGTAGGGAGTGGGACCATGAAGCCTGGGATGGAGGCATTTGGGTGGATGCAACTAAGAATTTTGTACCTCTAGCAAGTAGCCCCCTCCAATTGTTAGCAGAGAGCAATCACCCTTGATTTGACATTGCATTAGTTTCTTAGTGCTGCTGTAACAAGCTATCACAAATGTAGTGGTTTAAAACAACACACATTCATTATTTCACAGTTCTGTGGTTCAGAAGTCTGAAATGGGTATCACTGGACTAAAATCAAGGTGTCAGCAGGGCTCTGTTCCTTTCTGGAAGGAAGGATCTTTTTTCTTCCCTTTCCCAGCTTTTGGAGTTTTTATTTTTTAGTTGGTAGCTCTTTTCTGTATTCAAAGGGTGGGTAGAGTGTTTTGCACGTTGAATCACATCTCACATCTGGCCTCTTCTGTAGTTGAATCTACCTCTTTTCCACTCCCCCCACCTTTTTAAAATTTTTAAAAAATGTTTATTTATTTTTGAGAGAGAGAGACAGAATGTGAGTCGGGGAGGAGAAGAGAGAGGGAGACACACAATCCAAAGCAGGCTCCAGGCTCTGAGCTATCAGCACAGAGCCTGATGTGGGGCTTGAACTCAGAAACTGTGAGATCATGACCTGAGCCAAAGTCGGACGCTTAACTGACTGAGCCACTCAGGTGCCCCATCCCCCCCTTTCCATTTTTAAGGATCCTTGTCATTACACTGAGTCTGCCTGGATAATCCAGAATACCTCCTCATCTCAAGATCCTTAACCACATCTGCAAAGTCCCTTTTGTCATGGGGGGGTAATATATTTATAGATTCTCGGGATTAGAATGTGAACATTAGAATGTAAGCCATTATTCTGCCCACCACAGAGACCAAGCAAAAATAGTTTAGATTAAAACTAATTTGCTAGATTATGATCTTGGTTTAGAGTAACTCCTCTACACCTCAGTTTTCTCATCAACAAAATGGGGGGACGACAGTAGTCTGTCTCAAAGGGTTATTGGAGGCTTAAAGGAGTGCTTAGAACAGTATCTGGCACACAGTGAAGCACTGTGTGAGCATTTGTTACATTTTTATAACATATTTATTCTGACTGTGTGTCAGGCACTGTTCTAGATACTGGGAATGAGGATAGTATAGGTAGGAGTAGGACTTGCTTTCAAGGAGCTCAGGAAGTTAGGTACACAAATACAGTTAGTAGACTGTGGTACATGCCACAAGAGGCATGAAAGTAATGTAAGATTACAGCATCGTGAAGGCTCAGGGAAACTGAAGAAATATTAGTTGAATGAACAAATGAACATGATATTTGAGCTGGGCTTTGTAGAATGGATAGCTGTTGGCCAGTGAGATAAAGATTGAAGGGCTCCGAGACATGAAAAAATGTGTATTCAAAGAACGTTAAGCACCATTTCAGTGTGGCTGCAACAAAAGATATTCCATGTGAAATGAAGCTAGAAAGGCTGCTATAGGCACCTAGGTTGCACAGTGCCAAGTTAATGGGTTTGGATTTCATTCTGAAAGCAACAAAAGCCGTTCAGAGTGTTTAAACAGGGTAAGGCATCATCAGGTTTGTGGTTTTAAAAGGCTTCTCTGATCACCAGCAAGAATGACTGGATTTGGAGGGACTGAAACTGCTCCAGTTGTCCAGGTGATGGTAGTGAAGAGAAGGGCAAGGACTTGAGAAATATGTAGGAGACTCCAAACAGTCTCCTAAAGTTGGGGACCAACTTGGTAAGAGTGTTGAGGGGATAAAAATAGGGGCTATGTCCTGGGCGATGTTAAGACCAGGAAGTAACCTGAGTAGTAAGTTTGGGGAAAAGTGGTAATAGGAATGGCCAACATTCCAAAGGGCTTAATATAAGCTAAGTTGTAGTTACTATTATTATGGTAAAACAGGCATAGAGAGATGGAGTTAAGGATACACAAGTACTATTTATTACGGAGAAATCTGTGGCTTAGAAATGTTAAGGTCCTATCGCTAACAGTACAGCTGGGAATTGAAACAAGGCACTTTGATTCCAGACCCTTAGTCGCCAACGTTGTTTCAGTTCTGGCATATAGAATTTGAGGTACAGTAGGGTATGCAAGTGATGCTATCCAGGAGGTATTTGAAAGTATAAAACCTGAGCTCAGGAGAAAGGTTCCGGTTGAACGTAGCCTCCGCCGTAGAAGAAAAATGGGAAAGGAAACCCATTCTCTCTTTCAGTTCACACCTCCATTATCATTTCGGGGTCTCCCCGCCCCGCGCCTCTCCCCACAAAGAAAACAAACAGTATAATAAAGTGGCTTTGAGGTCACAGGAGATGGGATCGTTTTCAAATTCAGTTCTTGGCAATGAGCTAGCAGATGCAGCGGTGCTTTTTGACTTGAAGACGAGGACCACAAGATCAGGGGGTCAGTTGTCTTTTTCGACCCTAGACTACTACACCATTAATGCCCCCAGAAATCATCACAAAACCTTCCTGGAGAAAGGCAGCGCAGAGTCTGCAGCCGCAAGAGGGTCAAAGGGGAGAGGAGAGATGCCGGCGCAATGACATCACGCAACAGCCGGGTGATTCCCCAGCCTCTGGCGTCAGGCGCCGATGACGTCATCCCAGGCGCTCGCCCCTCCCCCCCCCAGCCCGGGTTGGCCTCGTTCACGTGGGTCGCGCCTGTCCTCCCCGCCCCCTCCCACCTGCGGGAGGCGGGGCGGGCCTGGCTCTGCCTGCGCCGCTGCCTCGCGGGGGAGGGGGCGGGGGCCCGTGGGAGAGGCGGTCGGGCCTGGCCGGGCGGCGTACAATAGCGCGGCTGCGGGCGGGGGAGGCGGCCGGGCTGTGGCTGCAGCTGGAGCTCTAAGTACCGGCGGCACTGTAGACGCCCCCTCCCGGCTTTCTCCCCACGTCCCCTCCACTACGTTCGTCCCGCGCGCCTCCCCGCTGTCGCCCTCACCGGCTCTGCCGTCCTACTTCACAGACGCTTTCCCCTCAGAGTCTTAACCCCCTCTTTCACGGAGCCCCGTGCTCTCAAGATCCCCTCAAACAACTCCGCACCTCATTCCCCAAAGGCCGCCCGAGTCCCCTCACATTCCCGCCCCTCACAGCACCCCCTACTCCCGCGTCGCCTGCCTCCAGCCCTCTCACGGTCGCTGACCCCCGCCCCCGTCCTGAGGGGACTCCCCGTCTCGAGCAGGGTGGGGGAGGCGCCGAGCGCGCGGCGGCGGCAACGGGAGGGAGAAAGTGAAGCGGCCCCTCGCGCACACTCGCGCGCTCACTCCCCGGCTCGGCCGCCGCCACCAGGGTGGAGGAGGAGGAGGAGGAGCGGAGTCGAGCCGAGCGAGCGCGGAAGGTGAGAGCCGGCCTCGCGCGCGGCCCCGCTGGCGTCGCAGGCTGCCGGGCTGGGGCGCGAGGGTGGGGGCGGCGCGGGGTCAGGGCCGGGGCTCATTCATTCCCCGCGGCCGGGCCGGGCGTGCGGGCGGGGGCGCCAGGTAAGGTGGGGCGGGGCGCCGCCCGGCGTGGCCGGCGGCCCTCGGCGTACCAACAAAGGCCCCCCGTGCACTCCCCGGCGAGGCTGCTGCTCTCAGACGCTGGGGACCCGGGGGAGATCCGGGGCGGGGGAGGGGCCCGGAGACCCGACAGGTCCGGGGCTCGGAGCCGCCTCCCTTGCGAACTTTGCGGTCCTTCGGCGCTGACCCTGGCGGGCCACCGGGAAGCCTAGCCGAGCGGCGTCCGATTCATTCTGCACGGAAAAAACTCCCTCCTGTCCAGGCCCGGGCAATCACCTCTAGGGTTCACCTCCTTGAAAAATACGGCTGGATGGAGCTTGACTTGGGCAGCCCCTCCCCCACCCCGGGAATACTCTTAACTTGTGGAGTTAAAAACAAACAAGGAAAGGAGACCTGCGGTTACTTTACGCTTAATATTCCATTTCGAAAGACATGGTTATTATAGCTTTTACTGTCTTGAATGTTTAAGCAGCAAATATTGCTGCGAGTATTTTGGAAAAATACTTAAGAAGTTTTGGGTATTTGTGGGTGTCGGGAGCAAAGTGCTTGTTGTTTGTTAAACCTCTTTGATAACTGTCTTCTGCTTTTTTCCCCAGTACTGAAAGGTGAAGGGAAGGGTTGGTACTATGGTTACCAGTAAAAATTCAAATTCATTAGTGTAGCCCATGTTTTAAAACTTGTTTCTGAGAAAAAGCTGTAGTTTTGCCTTGCTGTGCCTTTGTTAGGAGGAAACAGGAATCAACAATATACAGATGCCTCATTGGTCTTACCTTGTGACTTCACCTTAGTGACCTTGAGCAGTTCACTTCCAGCCTGAAAATTACAGGACTTTGCCTTTATGCCCTAGAAATCGGCAGGTATCAAGCACCTACTCAGCTTTGAAGAGTCTACTGAATAATCCCGCCATATGCCTCATCCCCCAGGTCTTTGCTAGCCTCCATCCTCAAACTCCTCTCAGGCAAAATTGACTTCTCTTTGGGATCCCCAGAGGCCCAGCAGGATTTTTAGGGCACTTGTAACAATTTTTTTGTTCCTGTTTGGGAAATCCTATATCGGGTACACCTCACTCGACTGGAAACTCTATTTGTCAAAAAGGGTTTTGGGAACATGGACCCTGAAACATTCCCTGAAGCTCATCCATATCCTTACCTGTATGAGCTCATGGGTTTATCTGGTAAATTTGCTTACTCAGGCATTCATTTACCCAACATTACTGGAGTCTGGAGAGCTCCTATGTTTTGGGTCTTCTGCTAGGACTATGGGGATTCAGATTCTATTAAGACATTCCCTGATTTCAAAGAGCTCAAAGTCTAGCGGGTGAGGTAGACATGTAAACAAGGAAGGCCTGCCCTAATAATCTCTGGGGGGCTCCAGTTGTACAAGAAGTAGTGTGCAATAATTGAGGCTGCAGGACCTGTTTTACAAGTCTTGTCCAGGCCAAAGTGAGTCTTGTGGGGAAGGTGGTGACCTGCCTCTCATTCATAAGACAGCACTTGACAGAAAGCTTGTTCAGTTCAGTTAAATATACATTTACTAAGCTCCTGTTAGGGGCCCTGTGCTAGGCTTGGAGAAGGCAGTGCCTTGTGAAAGAAGGGCACCCTGTATCCGGAGAGACCTTTGTAAAATTAAACCAGATCACATCATGTCTCCCTCCCTCCCGACTAGTCATTGTCTAAAGACAAACTCTTTAACATGAATAAGAAACTCTCAAACATCAGATTACTGCTTACCTCTGCAGATTCACTTTCTATAGCTTCCCTGCCATACTCTTTCTCATTTCTGCTTTTCCCTGGTGCTATTCTTTCCAATGGAAATGCTGGCCTCCTCCCCCCCCCCCCCCCCCCACTACCTGCCTGTGGAGAAGTGCTTGTTGGACCTCTGGGAAGCAGTCCATTAGTCATTCCTCCTATTACTTCCGTGGAATTGGTTGCTCTTCCAATCTCTGGCTCATGTACATACCACCCTTATAGCTCTCTATAGTACTCTATTGCAATTATTTGAGTTTATTCCCCCCCCCCCCTGTAAATCTGTGAATTTCTTGAGGGTAGGATCTGTTTAATTTTAGTGCCTAGCAAAGTTCCTGGCTCTGAATATGTTTTTGAAATGAATGGATGTATGAAGAAGCAAATCAAGACCAATGGGATAGAGGCTTCTTAATCTTCTGGGTTACAACAATTAGCTCCAAGTGTGGTCCCTACATGAACAGCATCAACATAATCTGGGAATTTTCTAGAATGGCAAATTACTTTTCCCATCCCAGGATCTACAAATGAAAAACTGTGGAGTTGCGCCCCCCGCCCCCCACCTCTGCTTTAACAAGGCCCTGGGCAATTCTGACACTTGATAAAGTTTGAAAACTACTGAGTTAAAAGATCTGCTTTTGATAAGACGTCTCCTTGCCAGCTCCCTTGCACTCTTCCCTTCTCTCTCTTCCCCCACTCCCTTCTTTTTTCTTCCTTAGCACTTACTGCCTGACATTCCATCCCAACCCATCCTATCCCGTCCCATCCCATCCCATCCCATCCCATCCCATCCCATCCCATCCCATCTGTCTGTCTTGTATCTTTTGCCACTAGATGGAAAGCTTCCTGAGAGTGTTTTGTCTGTTTTTTTTTTTTCCTGCTACTTTATTCCCATTGCCTAGAGTAGTGGCCGCATATAGCAGGCTTTCAGTTTTTGTTAAATGAGAATCATAAGATGATTTACTCCTATATATCGCCAGCTGTGACATTGGGGTTTTATTAAAGAATAGTTCTCAGAATGAAGAGGAACCATAAGCTAATATGCAAATCCAAGTGGATTCTAGCATTTTTGGGGATTTATTTTAGACTGAGCTTATCTTCCCTTCCCTTTTACATCTGTCTTTCTCCACCAAAGCCTGCAGTTTTTTCAGCTATCGTTCTTTTAGCCAAGACCTGAAAACTGCTGTCAAAATATCTTAGGCTAGGATTATTTCTTGGGAATTTTCAACTTGGTTTTGCAAATCTAAATAAGCACCCTAACTTTTGAGTTTTTGGATTTCAAACTGTCTCTTCCGGATCTTCTGTGGTTTTTGTCTTTTTCTAGAGATACTTAAAGCCATACAAGGGCCTGTTTGACTCCACACAAAGGTTTCTCTTCCTTATGAAGCTCTTAAAATATTTTGTTTCTTTCACTTTCCTATTAGCCCTAAGATACGATATCCAGTTTTCTCCTTTCCTAACTTACCTCTGAGAGATTGGCTTCATTTGCTCATCCGTTTATTTATAAACAATTATTGAGACTTTCTCTACCATGTGCAAGGCCCCTTGTTGGGACAGGATGTTCAGGTACACATAGGATGCGGTTCAAGTCCTCAAGGTGTTAAATATACTACAACATGGTATGATAAGAGCTGAAATGAAGGGATAAAGTAGAGGGGTAAAAAAGTGATGTGTACTTTGGAAGATGGGAGAAAGCTGTCTTTCTAATTTTTTTTTATCAGTTTAGGAATAGTTTATCAAACAAGTGTCATTTTGATAAGCAGACTTTTAAAAATATCTTGATTAAGAGATCGATGGCTTTTTTGGGGAAAACAAACAAAAATTAAGGTGGAATCAGTAGTTGCTAATTGAGACAATTCTTAATTGTGTTGTTGCTGGTTATAATGAATTTTTCTCCCCTCCCTCCCGTTTTGAAAGTTTATTTATATTGAGAGAGAGAGAGCAGAGGAGGGGTCAGAGAAAGGGAGAGAGAGAATCCCAAGCAGGCCGTGCAATGTCAGCATCTTAGCACAGAGCCCAGTGCAGGGCTCAGTCTCACATGAACTGTGAGATCATGACCTGAGCTGAAATCAGGAGTCGGACACTTAACCGATTGAGCCACCCAGGTGCCCCTTGCCCCCTTTTTTATCTTTCTAAACCATAACCAGAAAGTAGGGGAAAAACCTTTTTTTTTTTTTGTAAAGAGAGAAGTTGAAGGTTTTCAAAAGCATGTTCTATTTCATAGATATCATTTTAATTCCTAAGGATTAATGTTGTAATTTGGAGTGGGAGGAATGGTCAGGCAACCTTAGTGTCTTATTACTGCATGACCTTATGGAAGTAGTTTTATTTGTGTACCTTTTGTCCAGCTGTAAAATGGGGATAGTAACAGTTGCTATGGCTAGCTTACAAGGGTACGAAGCAACTAAATACAATATTGATTATAAAGGAACCTTTGGAAAGTATAGTTTGTTAACAGTTATTAGGTGGTGATAAACCTTATTGAATACCTGTTATGTACCAGACATTATGTGAGTTGTTTTCTGCAATCTTCAAAATAATGTAATAATATACGATGATTGCTAGTATCTCTGTTTAATGGATAAAGAGCTTGAGGCTCAAACTGGCAAAGGGAATTTGTTCAAGGTTTTGCTGAAAGTAAGTGGTAGACCTCTGTTCCAGTTCATATTCACCTAATGCCAGCAATTATGTGTTATGTTCATTACCCAGTCTGCTTTAATTTTTCTGTATAGAGGATATAGGAACATTTTGCAAGTATATTGCTGTGAGAGTTAAAATAAATTTTTTCTTCATTTAGCTTGCTCTCTTTTTTTGTGCATAGAAAGATTGGTGAAGACAGATTTACATGCATTTACATTTATCATTCATACAGAGAAAAGAAGAACATTTTTGCTTGGTGTTTTTTGTTTAGTCTTCACAACAGCCCTGTGAGATAGGTATTTCCATTTTATGAGTTAGGAGACTGGATTATAGAAGTCTTGATTTGCTCAAAGGCACATCATTAGCAAATGACTAAATACTGATTTAAAACTACATTTTTTGAATCTCAATGCAATACTTCACTTTTGCCACTGTATCATATTGCCTTTTAAATTCTGTCAAACTAAACTTTGGAGCACTAGAAATATCCTTGTAGATTGCTTCTTACTCTCTTTAGCCTTTTCCTTCTAAGAAAATCCTGACTGAAGTCCACGGTATGAACCACAAAAAAAAAAAATTGCTGGTAAAACTGTCAGATATTCATGATATTGCAGACTTATAAGATAACACTTCCCTACTGAAGCTGAGAAATTAGGACTTTATCCAGCATTCTGTGTCACCTGTGTCTGACTATTCATTTCCCTTTGCCATCATAAGTTTATTAACATAATGTCATACATTTTTCTGCTCCTGCATTAAGCTTTATCTTTCACAAGTAACTTCTTCTACCACTCTATCCTCCCAGTCTTTGAGATGGGGAAATGATCTACATGCTAGGATCCTCCAGATTATCCCCTCTCTAACAATAGTGTGATAAGTCTAGAAAGAACCAGAAGTTCATTGATCCCTCATTAATACGATTTTGTTTGGTATTAATTCCCTAAAATTGATTTAAGTTTTAGTTATAACAAGCCCCTTATATCTTGGCCCTTATTCATGGAGTCAGGGTGAGGTAATCTGCATGCAGCATTGGGAAGTTCATTCTTGTTTATGGGACTTTCTTATTCCATTTTCTACTTTCAGCCCTCTCTCATGTCCCTTTCAGACTGTGTAAGTACCAAGTGAGGCTGGCAAGAACATTTTTCTCCTTTACAGAATCTGCTATTTGAATCTTTTGAGGTGACAAATGACAGTGACACAATATATATGACTTCCACCTTCATCTCCCTGCCTGTATCTTCAAGGCCCAGTTTTCCTTATTCTCTCACTGATTCCCTCAAAGCTGGGATTAATGTCTTTTTCATTTGAACCCTTGTCTCCATGTACTTTGTATGTTGCTGCAATATTATCACTTTCTAGGGAAGGAGATAGATGTAGGAGGGAGAGCACTAAATTTGAAGTTAGGCAAAGACCTATTTGGACATTTATTTAAATATGTTTCTTAGTTTGGAAAATAGAAATAATACCTAACTCACAGAGTTGTGAAAACTCAGTTAATAATACATGTGAAAATGAATGTTGTACACCTGAAACTAATATAACACTGTATCTTAGGTATACTGGGTTAAAAAAATAATGTATGTAAAAATGAATTGTAGGGTGTTAGGTAGAATTGTTGTAACTTAATGACCTCAATTATTTATAGCAGTGGTTTTTAATTTTGGTTATTCATTTGAAATACTTGTGAAGATGTAAAAAAAAAAAAAAAACAGAACAGTTGCCTGGGCTCTAAAGTCTGCTTAATTAAAATCTCTTGGAATCTCTATTTTTGAAGGTTTAAGGTGATTCTGATATGCAGCCAAGGTTGAGAAGTATTGCTTTATATTGTAATATTTTGTATAAAGTCTTTGGTAACTCCTATATGAAAATTAATGTTTTAATTGTTATTTAAGGTTCATTTGCTAGACACATATTGAGCATCAAGGCATTGTCAGGGGCTCTGAAAGAGTAGATGAATAATACCTGGTCCCTACCCTTAAGTTTATAGTTGAGAAACAGACATGTCCATAGATAATTATATTGAGACAAAAATGGCATGTGGAGACATATGCTATGTGAAGACAGAGGAAAGGCATCTTCTCTACCTGAAATGGGGGTGGCCTGGCAAGGCTTCTTCTTCTTCTTCTTTTTTTTAATGTTTATTTTTGAGAGAGAGAGGGAGAGAGAGAAGAATTTTTTGTGTGAGCAGGGGAGGGGCAGAGAGAGAGACACAGAATCTTAAGCAGATTCAATTCTGTCAGCGTAGAGCTTGACTTGGGGCTTGAACTCATGAGCCATGAGATCGTGACCCAGCTGAAATCAGAAGTCAGAATCTCAACTGACTGAGCCACCCAGGTGCCCCATGCCTGGCAAGCTTCTTAACGGAAGTGACAGCTAAGTTGTGTTCTGAGAGATGAACAGGGGTTAACCAAGCACAGTTGGGGAGGAGTAGGAAGAGAGGAGAGAGGAACAACCTTCTTGAAAGAGAGCAGTGTGAGTGTTAGAAGTCTTGAGAGTATGTTTGGGTATCCCTAAATATTTTAGTACATTTACAGGATGGGGTGCAAGGTAGGGAGCCATAAAAGCAGAGAGAAAGACAAGGCCTAGGTGATGAAGGGCCTCTTGTATAGTGTATAAAGTATTGTCACTAATATTATCTCACTTTATTCTTTCAACAAGTATGTGGATTAGCTAGCTAGGACTGTAATTGTTCTATCTCCATTTTATAGAATAGGAAACAGAGGTTAACTGAATTGCCTGGACTGTACAGCATCACAGCTATGATTTGAAGCCAGGTCCTTTTGACTCCAGAATACAGAAGAATAAATGAAAAAAAAACCCAGAAAACCAAAAAAAAAAAAAAAAAAACCAAAAAAACCCAAACCAACAAACCTATCAGTTTTATTGTGGAAATGTAACCAGTAATATCATTTATTTTCTTTTAATCTTCTTAAAACATGAGTTTGGGTTGGTGATCTCCCTGCTTCCCAGCCACCTGCTTCCCCCAGCCTCATTGTTCACTGGAGATAAATGAGATCAGGAACGTATGAACATCAACAGCCTCATTACAACTGACCTCTTACCAAGGACTTTCAAGGTACCAAACACTTTACATTTGATTTTTATTTTACTCTTCAAAATAATCCTATAAGAGAAATGCTGTTTTATACTCATTTTACAGATGAGAAAATTTAGGAGCAGATAGATCAAACTGGGATTTGGAGACATTTTTATGATTATTACTGTATGACCATGGCAAGTCACTTAACCACGCAGAGCCTCAGTTTTCCTGAGCTGTTTTATAGATGCATTAAATCTTAGGCTAACTTCCCCAGCTCAAATATTGTATGACAGTGATTTTTTTTACCTTTACTCTTTCTCCTCTGTCCTCACTTTTCTTCTGTAATACTCTAAGACATAATCCATCAGTGACAGTGTTTTAGTATGGAAACAATTCTCAATGGTGGGGAATGGCTGCAGAAGGACCTCGTATAGTGGAAGGACTTTTAGCCACTACCCCCCTCCCCAACACCTGTTGGAGAATTACTATTTTATAACATTTTCTTCCATTTAAGATTATTTTCCCATTTGGAGTCATCTGATCAGTCCTGAGTCAGATTTTTATTTGGTATCAGGATAGATTTTGCTTGATTAGTTTAAGAAATTATTGGTGTGCCTGGGTGGCTCAGTCAGTTAAGTGTCTGACTCTTGATTTTGGCTCAGGTCATGATCTCATAGTTTGTGGGGTCGAGCCCTGCATCTGGCTCTGCTTGGGATTCTCTCTCTCCCTCTCTCTCTGTCCCTCCCTTTCTCTCTCTCTCAAAATAAATGAACATTAAAAAAAAAGTTATCTATATATAATTTGCAAAGTAACTTAAAAAAATTTTTTTAACGTTTGTTTATTTTTGAGACAGAGAGAGACAGAACATGAACGGGGGAGGGTCAGAGAGAGAGGGAGTCACAGAATCTGAAACAGGCTCCAGGCTCTGAGCTGTCAGCAACAGAGCCCGATGCAGGGCTCGAACTCACAGACTGCGAGATTATGACCTGAGCCGAAGTTGGACGCTTAACTGACTGAGCCACCCAGGTGCCCCAAATCTGCAAAGTAACTTAAAACAAGAAACCAGATAAGCAAAGGAGAAAAATTCATAATGATAGACCTTTGAAACTCCAAATTTTCTGAGCAGCCTAGAGACAATTTATATGTATTTAGATATTACTATTTTCAAAACACTTTCATATACAATCTCATTTCATTCTATCTTTAAGGCATCTTATTTTTACAGGTGGAAAGAAGGTAACGGCTTATCTATGATAACATGGCCATGAGTTTGGAAATTTGCAATCTCCAAATCTAGTGTTGGCTCCTGATCATTTGGGTGTTGCTTGCAGTGGCACTTCCTTCATTTTCTCTTGATTTCTAAAAAATTCCTAGTTCCTTAGAGAATGGTAAAGCTATTTACAGCTTGTTCTCTTTCCCAAAATCATGTTGTTTCTACCCACTAACTCTTGTCAGAGAATTGTCTTGACAATTCTGTCCCAGGCTAGTTGGGAATGGCTGCTGAACGTATTCTTATTTGTGGGCTTGTAGAGTAGGGGCAAAACACACACACTTTCACGTGCATAAAAACTCAGTATATCTCTACAGTGTATCTATTTATCAATTCCTACATTGGTCTACAAATATTTATTGGTTGCTTCCTATGTGCCAAGCTTTGTGATTAATACTTGGGGTACAATCATAAATAATATAGAAATGATCCTTCTCATTACTCTTATAAAGCTTACATTCCAGAGGGGAATACAGAGAAAAGCATTAAACATACAAATAAATAGTTGCAGGTTTTGGTAAGTCCTACAAAAGAGATAAAGGACTAACGTAGAGAATTTTGGAGTGATGAAGGGGAAGGCTTCAATGAGGAGATGATGCTTTTAAACTGAGATATACAAGATAAGTAGTTATTAGCCATTCGGAGAACCAGATGTAGAGCATATCAGGCAGAGGGAACATTTTAAATGCACAAAGACCCTGAAAGTAGGTAAAAGTTTTAGAGCTATGATGCTCAAGATGTTAACTACTAGAGAGTATGGCTACTGAACACTTGAAATGTGGCTGGTTCAAATACAGATGTGCTGTAGGTATGAAATACATACCAGATTTTGAAGATTTAGTACTGGAAAAAGAATACAACTCACTATTTATTATATAATAAAATTTTAGTATTTTAGATTAATTGGGTTAAAATAGATTTTCAAATTAATTTCACCTGTTTTGCTAGCTTTTAAAAACATAGCTACTAGAAAAATTAAGATTACATATGTGGCTCACGTTAATGGCTTGTATTATATTTCTATTAGCACTGGTTTAAGTTCAACATAGGAACTAAAAAAAAAGCCATTATGACTGGTGCACATGGAACAAGAGTGAATGGTACTTGATAGAGTTGGGGTGATAGGAAGAGACCTTTCAAATTGTTACCCTATGCGATATCCTGTTTAATCCCGAGAGACTGAGAAGGGATTATTAAATCTGATTTTATAGACAGAGACAATTAGTGCCTGAGGGCCACTCTCCACCTGTATAGTGCTAGCACTTTTGGCATAGTATTTTGAGTTTAGAGTGTTCTCTATCGCTGTCCGCTAAGACAAACAAGCAAATAAGTACTGATGGATAAATTGATTAATGTAAGTGGTTTTTAGACTGCCTCTTGGTATCTATAATAAGTAGAACTCTTGGTCAAAGATTGAAATTTTCATTAAAAAAAAAATCCTTTCTGTAGGCTTACTCTTGAAACTATTTGATGGTGTACTTCTTTCAACTTTTTTGTATGTTTAAAAATTATAATAAAATATTAAGAGGGAAGTATGTCCAGTGAGCACCCATATACTCATTTAGATTCTGTAATGTTTTGCTGTATTTGATTATCTATCCATCCCTTAATCCATTCATCAATCCATCTTATTTTGAAGCAATTCCAAATAAGTTTCAGATGCCAGTGCACTTCATCCTTAAACATTTTAGCATTTGTATCATTATTTGTTTACATAGAACTATACTCTTACCCACTACACGGTGGCATTATTTGATTAATATCTATCTGTCCTACTAGACCTTAAGCTCCAGAGAATTATTTCTTTTTAAGGCATGGCACCCTAAAGAGAATAAGTTTTAAAATGGCACCCTTTTCTTTAAAATAAAAATTATCTTTTCTTGCTCGCCATTGTATTCACAGTTCCTAGCATATAGTAGCCACTTAATATTTTTTGATTGAAAGAATGAACGTGGAGCCAACATCAAACCGAGTCATGACTTCTTTACTTAGAGCGTTTGTTTGTTTGTTTCTCAAGTTCAACAAGCATACAAGAATCCTTTCAGTGCCTGGTGTTGGAGAGGGAAGGAAAGAAGAACCCTGGAGTGCTAAATATTTAGCTGCTCAGTACAAACATCTCTGATCTGAGTCAAATTTGAATGCATGCCCTGATGCTAGCTGGTTAAGGATGTGGGAAATTCTTAAGCTGATCAAACTGATCACTGCCTACTTTGCCATTCTGGGACTTCATTTCATTTGAGTTGAAGAATTCTATGTTACTGAAAAATGGCATTGGATTGAGGCCTTTGTAAGTATATTTGCCTTCCAGAGGGTCCATTCTTTTTATTACTATCCAAGGCGACATTTCAAAATTGGCAGTTTCCTTTTAGATTATCAGGAGTTTCTTTAAAGTGTTACGTAGTTTTAATAAGGCTTAACAGTAACGTTACTAACTTTCTTCCATTAAAAATAACAAGGGCACCTGGGTGGCTCAGTCGGACTCAGTCGGCTCAGTTAAGCGTCCGACTTCGGCTCAGATCATGATCTCATAGTTTGTGAGTGCCAGACCCGCGCACTGACAGCACAGAGCCTGCTTCGGATCCTCTGTTTCCCTTTTTCTCTGCTCGCCTGCCACCGCTCACAGCATGTGTACTCTCTCTCTTTCAAAAATAAACATTTTAAAAAACTTAAAAAGTTTTTAAAAAATAACAGAGCTCTATTTCACAAACTATTTTGTAACACTATTCATATGTTTAAAATTTAGCCAGGATTCCATTATTCTAATGAAAAACCACTTTTGTTTCCTTTTTTCTTACATGTAAACATACACATTTACATAGTTGTAATCACAATGTAGACCTCAGTTTGTTGTTTATGGATTTTTGTTGTTGTTGTTGTTTTTTAAGTAGACTACATGACCCTGGGATCAACAGTCCAATGCTCTACCGACTGAGCCAGCCAGGTGCCCCCCTTTTTCCTTGATCTATAAACATTTCCCCATGTAATTTCTTAGTGCTCACTATAAAATTACTACCTGATATTCCATGATTTGCCTAAAATCATTGTGTCGGTCAGTGTTCTACCAGAGAAATAGAACCAGAATTCTTTTTTCTCCAGGAAACCTCAGTTTTGCTCTTGAGGCCTTTCAACTGATTGGATGAAGCCTACCCTTAGATTAGGAAGAACGATCTCCTTTATTTAATGTCAACTGACTGTAGATGTTTAATACATCTACAGAATACCTTCACAGCAATACCTAGATTAGTAGTTAGATTTAATCAAGTAACTGGGTACTATAGTGTAGCCAAATTGACACATAAAACTCATAATCACTTAGGTTTTCTTTTCATGTTGTAAATCACACTGTAATTTTATCTGTAACACTACATATAGCTTTCTCCTTTAAAATATTTTTTTTTGGGGGGCGCCTAGGTGGCTCAGTCGGTTGAGCGTCCGACTTCAGCTCAGGTCAGGATCTCACGGTTCGTGAGTTCGAGCCCCGCGTCAGGCTCTGGGCTGATGGCTCAGAGCCTGGAGCCTGCTTCCGATTCTGTGTCTCCCTCTCTCTCTGCCCCTCCTCCATTCATGCTCTGTCTCTCTCTGTCTCAAACAAATAAATAAACATTAAAAAATATATATATATATTTTTTGGAATAAATTCCCATAGGTAGGATTACTGGGTAAAGGGATATAAAGACCTAAGGTGCTCTTGGCAGGACTTAATATTTGCAAGCTGAAAATACCGCCACAGTCTTTCTTTTAATGATTTCTTCAGGAGTTGGTCTATTCAGTGGACTCATTTCCCATTTCCAAAAACCCGTTTTTTGTTTTTTGTTTTTTGTTTTTTTACCCCTGTTTTTTAGCTCTGAAAATAGCTGTTTTTCTTCAGGGTTATCTTCAGTTCTCCCTTCACTCTCCACCTGCCATGTTTTCCTCTGGGTTTCTCCTCCCCGCCCACCCCCATCCTCCTACCTCACTTTGCTTCCTGTATCACACATAAAATAGAAATTTCATATTCCTACTACTGAATCTAAGGATCTACTTGGATTTGCACCCATTTTTGCCTTTGCACCTTCCTTTACAATGAAGGAAGTGATTCTCCTTCACATACTTTTAGATTCCTTCCTATGGTCCTCTCTTAGAAACCTCACTTCACTGAATCTTTACATTTTGCTTTCTGCTGAGTTATAAGCAGCATTCAGATGTTCTATTTAAATGAAAACAATTTCCCCCTTCCCTACCAAAATAAAAGCGCTCCTGAAATCTCATGTCAGCCTGCAGCTAAACCCTGTCTTTGTTCTCCTTCAAAGCCAGTTTTCTTTAAATAGCTGTTTACAGCTTCTGTTTCCAGGGCCTTACCTCCTATTTACTTGAAAGCTTACTCCAGTCTACTTCTACCCTCACCACCGCATCACAACCACACTTACTAAGACCCATAATAACCCCTATTGTGCCAAATCTACTTAAAAAAAAAAACAACCAAAAACCATAGTGGCATACAAATACCCAGTAATCCCTTACTATCATAAAAATACTCAGTTGTGATTCAAATGTCATACTTTTTTTCTTCTTTAACAGTTGGAAGCAGAATCCAAATGAGGGCTACTTTGAGAGATTTGTTGATAGGTCTTTTCTGTCTTCTTTTACTCTCTAAGGTCCCTCTCAATCTCTTTTTTAACCCCTTTCAGCTTATTTGTTGAAGAAACCACATTGTTCTGTAGAGTTTCCTACTGTCTGGATTTTGCATTTCCCTGTTATGCTTTAACAAGCTCCTTGGTCCTATATAATATTATGTGTAATTTAGTATTTGGAGGGTAATTCAGATTCAGGTTTATCTTTGTTTGTTTGTTTTGCATGATCACTTTATAGGTATCAGTGTGTGCTTTCAACAAGGGGATCTTAATGCCTGGATGTCTGTTTTTGTGATATTAACAGCCATGGAATTTCCTTTTCATTGTCAACTTACTGAACCTCTCTGTGTATTTGCCTTTTTGATTACTCTCTCTTTAAAATATTCCTTTGCCAGGGCACCTGGGTGGCCCATTCATTTAAGCAACTAACTCTTGATTTCGTCTCAGGTCATGATCTCACAGTTGTGGGATGGAGCCCCGCATCAGGCTCCACACTGAGCTGAGCATGGGAGCCTGTTTGGGATTTTCTCTCTTCCTCTCTGCCCCTCCCCCACTCGTGTGTGTGTGTATAAGCATGCGCACACATGTGGGCTCTGTCTCTCACTCAAAATACATAATACATGTATTTTGTCTCACTCAAAATACATAAACTTATAAAAGCCTTTAAAAAGATATTCTTTTGCCTTCTGTGATATAACTTTCTTTGCCTCCTACCTCTGATCATTCCTTAGTTTATTTGTTGCCTTTTTTCTATTTTGATTTTAAAGTTTATATTCAGAGAAAGCATGTGCATGCACATGTGCACATGCATGAGTTGGGGAGGTGCAAAGAGAGGGAGGGAGAGAGAGAATCCCAAGGAGGCTCCTTGTTGTCAGCTAGAGCCCTCTGCGGAGGTCGGTCTCACCAACTGTGAGATCATGACCTGAGTCAAAATCAAGAGTCTGATGCTTGACTGACTGAGCCACTCAGGTGCCCCTATCTTGATTTTAAATGTTGAAATTCCTCAAGGGTAAGATCCTCTCCTCCTCTTACATCATACTCTCTTTCTGCTTGATCTCATTCATTGTCCTGCCTTTGAATACTGTATATATGCTGATAACTCCCATATTTTCCCAGATAGCTCTAGCCTAACCTCTGTCCTTAACTCTAGACCTGTATATCCTCTTATCCACTGGATATTTCCACTTTGAGATCTTACAACATTTTCTACTTAATATGCTCTAAAAATGCATTCTTTTTTTTTTTTTAAGTTTATTTATTTTGAGAGAGAGAGAGAGAAAGTGTGTGTGCATGTGTGGGGACGAGGGGCAGAGGGAGAGGGGGTGAGAGAGATTGAGAGAGAGAAAGAATCCCAAGCAGACTTCTCACTGTCTGAGCAGAGACTGATGCAGGACTCAGTGTCACAAACTGTGAGATCATGACCTGAGCCAAGATCAAGAGTCAAAGCTTAACCAACTGAGCCTCCCAGGTGCCCCTAAGTCTGCATTCTTGATCTTTTCCCAAAAATTTGGTACTCCCTAAGTTATCCCTGTTTTAGTGGCATCTTTGTTTACCTAGTTACTCAAACCACAAATTTAAGATTTACCCCTGATACTTCCTTCTTTCCTATCCTTCATACGTACTCCACCCCCAATCTTGTCAATTTTACTTCCTGTGTATTTCTTGAGTCCATCTACCTCTCCCCATGTCTGTTGTCACCTCTCTAATCCAAGCCACAACCATCTCTACCCTAGACTATTATAGTAGTCTTTTAACTGAGCTCTTTGCTTAAAGCCTGTAAAAGCTTTTTGTTTTATTTGGGAGAAAATATAAAATCTTAAACATGATTTATAATGTTCTGAGAAACCTGACCTTTGTTTTTGTTTTTCTAACTTTATCTTGTGCCACTGCCCACTGCACTGACTGTGCTTTAGAGTGATTGGCACTTTTCCCCCTGTTCTGCAAAATTTGAGAATGTCTTTTTTTTTTAAGTTTATTTATTTATTTTGAGAGAGAGAGAGTGTGTGCATGTGTGCACGTGAGCATGCAGGAGAGGGATAGAGATGGTCCCAAGCAGGCTCCGCTGTGTCAGCACTGACCCCCATGTGGGGCTTGATCTCATGAACCATGAGATCATCTCATGATGAACCAAAACCAAGAGTCGGATGCTTAACCACCTGAGCCCGCCTGAGAAAGTCTTTCCTGCCTCAGGGTCTTCATACCTGTTCTCCCCTGGTGTGTTCTTCCCCAATTCTGCCTTCTTCACAAGTCTGGTTTCTCTTTCCCCCCTGTATCTTCTTTTAGAAAACAAATATTAAGTAGCTATTGTGAGCCAGAACCTGTCTAAAGAAGACCCCCCCCCCCCCCGCCATTATCCTTTGACAGTACTTCGTTATTTTCTGTAATGTCATTGGTAATGATCTGTAATTCTATACTTATCTGACTCTTTGTTATTGGCTAGACTTCCAGCTCCATGGAATCAAAGATCATATCTTTTTTATCCACCATTATACCTCATCACCTAATACAGTGTGTGGAACATAAGTGTTGTAAATCTTTGTTGAATGAGTGAGCTCACATTATCAAGGATTACTAAGCCTTGGCAGCTTTATTTCTGAAGTTTTTTCAAATTTGTTTTTATTTTTCTATCTCCTCTGCTTGGTTTACACCTTAATCTTCTTTTCTCTAGGCTTTTAATTACCTCATAACTAGTGTCTTGGCCACCAGTCTTTCTCTTTCATTCATTCATCATTCTGCCTGGAGTAATGTTTCTGATCCTGTTACTGTTCTGCCCAAAAGCAATCACTGTGTCCCCATTGCTTGTAAGATAATATGTAAACTAAGTTGTTTTTCAGGGAACTTTATAATTTGACCCCACCTACTTCTTCAGCCTCATTTCTCTTGACCCTATTTCATCTCTCTAAAAAGACTGTGTTTCATTCACTTTAAAATGTCATATGACCCTGTTTCCTCAGCCTAGAATTCCTTTTCTCTCTCTGCTATTAAAACTCTTCATTCTTCAAGATCCAGCTTGGATGCCATGTCTTCCATGTAGTCTTCGAGTCCTCATCCAACCACTCATGATTATAAATTCCTGAGGGTGTGCTATACACTGAATGTTTATGTTTCTCTCAAATTTATATGTTAAATCTTCATACCCAATGTGATGATTGGGGAGGTGACACTTCTAGGAGGTGATTAGGTCATGAGGATGGAACCCTCATGAATGGGATTAGTGTTTTTATAAAGGAGACCCCAGAGAGCTCCCTTGCCCCTAATGCTATGCAAGGACATAGTGAGAAGAGGGCATCTATGAACCAGGAAGAGAATTGTCACCAGACATTGAATCTTTTGGTGCTTTGATCTTGCCTCTAGAACTGTAAGAAACAAATTTCTGTTCTTTGGAAGCCACCCAGCCTATGGTATTCTGTTATAGCAGCCTAAATGGACTAAGGCAGTGTAGTACTTTTTTTTCATTCCTTACTGTATACTTAGAATCTCGAACAGTGTGTGGCATGTAGTAGGCTGTCAATAAATACTTGTTGAATGATTGTGTAAAATAATTTACTTATCTGCTCACTTAACAAATATTTATTAAACATTTTGAATGTCCATAGCACTCTGTCTTTCCTTTGCACTATAATTAGGAGTTCATTTGTTATCCATTGGAGCTGATCACTTGTAAAATTAATCCCCACTCAAGCATCCCTCCCTGCTCACCGTTGGGCTCTGTCCTCTTTACCCTTTCTCAGTAAGTGCCTTTCTAATGGTGGGTAATTCACATCTGACAATACGATGCAAATAGATTCTAAAATGAAAACTGGCATTTCTGCAAAACATTAAGACTTTTATGAATTTGAAATAAGGCAATATTGGAGAATGGTTTGAATCATACACACAAAAAAATCATTGACAAGTGAGGATTAGGTAGAGTTAGACCAGTTTAAAATTGAAGGGAAAATTAACATGAGTAATGACATAATAGGAGATTCAGAGGACAATGATTTGAGTAACAAAGGATTAAGAGAGACCCTTGGGAAAGATTGGTGAAGCTCTTGAATATTTTTACAAAATTGATCCTCTTAACATGTTTTAAAAGCCAAATGTGAAGTGACAGATGTTCTTTGGTATAAGTATTACCTTATAGGCAATTATAACAAAGTTTTGTTAAATATTAAGAATTAGAAAAATTTACTTTATGTTTGATAAATTGAAGTCCCAATCATTTAAAAAAATTTTACTAGGCAATTTTGGTACCTCATCAGTTAACTTAAATGGCAGTTTTTGATATTAGTTATACTCAAGATAGTAAGAATCCCGCTGTATGTACTTGTTTCTCTATTAGCTTCAGTTCCCTGATGTTGGGGGTTATGCTTTATTCATTATATTCCTGTGGTGCCTAGCTCAGAGTCTGGTACTTCGGAGGTACCTAATAAATGCATAGGGACAGAAAGAAGTAAATAATTGTAGAGTTTGGAAGGGCTTCTTGAAAAGGTACTATTTGGGACAGAGCTTGTATGTCAGGTGAGTAGGGTTTGACTGTTACACTTTGTTAGGTCCAGAAGGAAAATCTCTCACTCTTTCTTTTGCTGGTTCCTGCCTAGTGTGTACTTACATATTCAGAGTCCGTTCTCTGCCTCAATAGCTCTTGTTCTCATTGTAGTTCTTCCTGGAGATTGAGATGGAAATGAGGAAGGCTTTGGGCTGCTGCCTGGGCATCCACATTCATGAGAACTTAGAAATGCAGAGGGGCCAAATGCCAAACCTGACCTAGACGGATCCAGGTCAGCCAATCAGTGCTTTCCTGCCTCTCCCTTTGTTCTCTGTGCTTCCAGTCTCCTATCTGCTGGAGGTGCTACAGCTGTTTATGCCAATTAATATAATGCTAATGTGCTCCTTAATGAAAGCATGGAAGCACATGGTCCCAGCTGGTAGATAAGAACTGTATAGGATCGACCTTCAGAGTACCTTTTCACTAACAATTGGTCAAGATACCTGAATACCTTTTCACATTGTTTTTGAAACCATGGAAACAAGCTGGAAGTGAACATAGTTTAGGGAATCTAATTCCTCATTTTATGGGATAAGGAAAAAAAAAACCCTCAGAGATGATAAAGCTCATGCCAAATTAATAATTCCTTGCCTCCCATTTTAACAAAAATCTATCTGATGTATATATAATTTTGTCCTCTCTATTATGCAGCATTTAAAACCTCTGCCACTGACCTAACTTTGAATCTTGTGGCCCTGCCACTTCCTTATGTGATCTGGGGAGAGTTAAGTAAGCTGTGTAGTTTTAGTATCCTTATCCTTAAAATGGTACTAATAATAGTACCTGCTTCATAGGTTTGTTACTAAGATTACATGAGGCAATAATTGTAAAGCACTTAGCAGATTCTGGCACATAACAAGTGATCAGTAAGTGTTGTCTATCATTATGATTACAGCATAAGGAAGCTAAAATGAGTCTAATGACCAGTGCTTTAATTTCCAATTCTGTCTTTGAAACCTTTGTTGCTAATTCTTCTTCAGTTAGAATCCGAGCCTTGTGAAAGCAAGGATTTTTGTCTACTTGCTTCCCTGTATGTATCTTCAGTGTCTAGAGTATTTTTTAGCACATAGTAGATGCTTGATAAATATTTAGTAAATTAATGAATTCTCTTGGGGAATATCCTTTCTGAAAAACACCTACTTTTAGATACTCCAATGAGTTGAATCTTTTTTCTTTACACCTGTTTATATGAATTTGCACTTGTTTTTATAGTATTTATATTGTGTCCTTGATCTTTTCAGATATCTGATCTTTTCAGATATCCTACCCATTGAAAATCTTCATGGGTAGGAAACTGTGATCTCACTATGGGAATTTCCTTGTGGCTCCTAGTATAGCATTTTTTAAAAAAAAAAATACAGTTATTAAGACTTAGTAATTACTGACAACTGACTCTAAAAGTCACTTGTATTCAATACTAATTTATTGAGCAAACACCAGTATATGCTGCGGCATCAATCCCAACTCTTAAGAAGTTGTGAGTTCATGGGGTCAGTCCTTGGTGGCAAGAGGCACTTTAATGCTTTTGTGAATGTTGTTCTTTACATATGAAATACCCCTCTCCTTCCTCCTTGCCCCTTCTCTGCCAGATGTCATATTGCTAGTTCTTTAGGGCTCAGTCTCCTCTGTCAAGTCTATTTACTTCCTTTCCTCTGTGATTAACTCCTTTTTATGTAAACCTCTTCATGGAAGAAGTAGATAGCTTTTGCAAATGAGACAATTTTGAGGGAGAGGACGTTCCAGACTGAGGAAAGAGTTGTTGCAAAGACAAGGAAGGAAAGGGTTAGCTGTTATGAGAACATGATTTTAAATAATATAAGTTATCTTTAGTGTAAGGCAGTTTAGTGGTCAGGTTTCTTATTAATAGGGGCAAGTAACAGAATCCACTCTAGCAAGTTCAAGGAAAAATGATTTACTAAAGGGTGCTACAGAGATTAAAGAGCCTTTGTGAGAGTAAGAAATGGACCTAGGCTGGACTTCCAAGAACAAATTCCTTAAACCACACTGAAGAACTGAGCTCTTAAGGATGCCACAGTCTTTGCCATAATCTAGAAGCTGCAAAATCAGGAAGCTGTTGCTACAACTGCTAGATCTAGAACTCTGCTACCTCTGCGCAGTTTGCTCCAATAAGAGGGATGTCCTGTGTCTAGTCTCTCCACCCATCTAATTTCATTCCAAATCAGTATCTAGTGTGGAGCATCTGATTAGCAAAACTTAAATCACCCTTAGAAAGGAGTCTGGGAAATGCGCACGTGTGTGTGTGTGTGTGTGTGTGTGTGTGTGTGTGTGTGTATTCCCCAAGCTGCTTTGATCATGGTGATAAATTGGCTGATAGGAACAGTTAAGGAGATAAGTTTTTTTGTTAACCAATGGGTGAGAGAGATACATAGAGAGGAAGGGGAAGGGGAGGGAGGGAGAGAGATAGGGAGAGAGGCAGAGAAAGAGACAGAGATGGACACTGACTTCATCTCCCAAAATGGGAAAAAAAATTATTTAGTCCAACTGGATCAACTTAGGCTACTTGCCCATCCTGGAACCACAAGAGTTTCCAGAGGCATACCAGAAGCTAATTGGTTAAGGCTGAGTTCTTGAACTAATGGCTGTCAAGAATGGTTTAAATACTATGGTTTGAATGTAGAATCAAGACCTCTCCCTGGAGCTAGGGGTCAGCATTACTTTAGGACAGTGGTTTTCAAAGTGTGGTCACTTGGGAACTTGTTAAAAATGCAGATACTCAGGGCATGTACCAGATTCACTGAATCAAAAACTCTGGGTGTGGGGCCAGGAATCTGTTTTTTTTACAAGTCCTCCAGGTGATTATGATGCTGACAACAGACTAAAATTTGAGAAATGCCTTAGTAACACACGCTGCTGAGGGACGAATACTGGATAAAAATCAGGGCTCTATTAGGAAGGAGAAAGTAGAGAATGAATGCTGGGTAGGCTGACAACAGCATCCGTTTCAAAACTGTAGAGGTGGGTAGGGGGTCAGTTAATGAGGAATCTTGAATTTCTACCACACAAGGTTGTTGTGAAATATAAAACTAGATAACGTATGTGTGAAGGACCTGTGCAGTGAAGGAGGTAGATTCTAATGGGATGAGATAGAAAGTACATTGGGGATGCCTAGGTGGCTGAGTCGGTTGAGATCAGAATCTCATAGTCTGAATTCGAGCCCTGGATGGGGCTTGCTGCTGTCAGCTGTCAGCGCAGAGCCTGCTTGAGATCCTCTGTCCCTCTCTCTCTCTGCCCCTCCCCTGTGCCCACACACACTTTCTCTCTCTTTCTCAGAAAAACAAAAAACAAACATTCAAAAAGAAAGTACATTGAACTTGGAGTCAGAGATTGGGTTCTCATCTTGGTCCCTTCTTTGAGCTTCAAACTCCTGTAAAATAAGGAATATAACTACTAGAGTGTTGGAAGAATTAAATGAATGAATGTATGTGGAAGTGCTTAGGTAATTATTTAGCAATATTAATGAAATAAATAAATATTAGTAAAATAAATAAATATTAGTAAATATTTACCAAAAATACTTGGCCAAAGTCCTTTGAACTTTATTCTGAGGACAAGGGAAAGTGTACTCCCTTAGGACTGTCTTTCCTCCTAAGACAATTACCTCGTTCTCAGTAATTGTTTCAGGTCTCAGATTCTTGACCATATTTAGATTAGCTGTGATTTAATTTCATGAGCAATGGTTTCTGCCTCTGCAGTCTTTTCTTGGGGCATTATGTGAATTATTTACTCTGGCTGTCACAGGGATACAGGGATTTCTTTTCACTCTTATAACTAATATGTATTAATGGTGATGTGACCATACATATTTTATGTTTTCCTTGGCAGAATAACTGATTCCTTTTTATTTTCTTCTGTGAGATCATTTTAATTTGTAACACTTTGCCCTCTTTGTCCTACTTTGTTTTTTTGCACATTTCATGTTTTCTAAATATAGAATATTTATAAAATACTATTATGTTACAGTGGGAAAGGTGTTCAGGATTGGCTTGGACTCTTTCCTTTAGTTTTTTTTTTTATGTGTATTAATTTTGAGAGAGAGAGAGACAGTATGAACGGGGGAGGGACAGAGAGATAGAGGGAGACACAGAATTTAAAGCAGGCTCCAGGCTCTGAGCTGTCAGCACAGAGCCTGATGTGGGCCTTGAACTCAAACCCTGAGATCATGACCTGAGCCAAAGTCGGACACTTAACTGACTGAGCCACCCAGGTGCCCCACTCTCCTTTACTTTATATAAGAAATTAAGGGAAGTAATTTGTCTAGTCTTGTATTCTACTTCTTGCCCTCTTCCTATCTCCTGCCATGGAAGAATTTATATCTGGGGTTAAATTTCATTTTTCCCCTATTAGTCGAAAGTCTATCTTAACTTGTTTATATCTAATGGGATTTAATTAAAGTCATTAACAGGTCTGCTGAAAATGAAGCAGAGCTGATGTCCCAACCTAGGAAATAAGATTACCTAGTGAGTAGAAGTGTTGTGGATCCAGCAGTGGAAAGAAGGGCCCACCGTGGACATACTCTTCACTCCTAGGCATACTTGGCATGTTATTAGATGTGCTAGTTATTGGGTGTGCCAACATTGGATTATTAGTGGTCTTTTCTGTGTTTACATCTAGGGTGTTTGAGGAAGGAAGGAATAAAATCGAATGAACAATTTTTACTCTGGTGCTGAGCACTTCTAACTTTATACTATAACAATTAATATTTGTTTGTTTGTGTTAGAAAGCTACTGTTGGGTGGCAAGGAAACCAGAGACCCTTCTTCTCATAGACTTGTTGGTACTAATTAAAACCCAGATTGCCAGCTGGAGGGCAACCTAAAAGTTTTCCAATTCAACACCTTTATTTTATGAATGAGAAAACTGAGACCAAGAGAAGAAAAAATAACTCACTCAGTATTTAAAACAATTTTTTTCTGGCTACAGATTTATTCAACACAAAACAATCTCTGGCTGACCACATCCATGACTAAATCCACCTGTAAACTGGAATTCACTTGCTGACCCAGCCCCAACTTCACCTTTCTTGTTGGCACCAGGGGGCACAGTGCTTTGTCTGTAGGTGTCTCTGTCAGCTTCCCCTCATGTGAGTCTTACAGGTTGCTCTCCCCTCACACCTTTGGGCCATGGCCTGACAGTTTCAGGATGGATGTGGTGCAGAATGGCAGGCACAACCTCAGGGGGCAGATGGGGGTATTCACAGAGATACTGGATAACC
This sequence comes from Acinonyx jubatus, assembly GCF_027475565.1. Lineage (NCBI taxonomy): Eukaryota > Metazoa > Chordata > Mammalia > Carnivora > Felidae > Acinonyx > Acinonyx jubatus. The sequence continues at coordinate 59,357,792 of NC_069390.1, read as the reverse complement.
TTGTTGATAAGGTACTTCTAGAAATGTCTCCAGGCAAACTATTCCTTTATGTAGCCTTATGATTTGAGAGACTGCATAGCCTTGATAATGTTATGATTGGGCACATTCTTGTCTGCCAGCTCAGGATGTTTAGGCATGTGGACTTCCTTCTTGGCCACCACTTTCCCTCCTTGAAAAGGAGTTCATAGATGGCTCTTCTTGGGCATCTACTTCTCAGCTGCTGCTGTGTATGGGGCCAGAACTGGAAAGGAAAAAACAACTCATTATTACGCAGTAAGTTAGTTACAGAGTCAGGACTATATCTCAGCACTTCTGACTCCCTGTTAAGTGCATTTCACTACACCCCTCTGCAGGGCAAATGTAAGAGGAAAGGTCAGGTAGTGGAAAGAGCATAAATCTGAGGGCAGAAGATCTGGGTACAAACCATGGCTCTGCCATTTACTGACTTGTTCGTGAGAAAGTAATATCACTTCCTCAAGTATGAGTTTCCTCATTTGTAAGATGGGATAATGCTGATACCTCTTTTACCTGCCTCGTGGGGTTATTATTAGGATAAAAATGTGAGATGCAGTGGAAAAAAAGGCAGATGAAAGTGGACATGGCTAATTTGCCTATGGATTTTGGCCCCATCACCTATTAACTGTGTGATTTTTGGGCAAGTCATTTAGTTTCTGTGAACACAGGTTTTTTTTTTTCCTTTGTAAAATTGGGACAATAGTAACTCTCTCACAGAGCTGTGTGGAGAACATTAGTGTATGTAAAGCATTTAATTTGGTGCCTGTTGCATAATAGCTGTTCAGTAAGTGAGATCTCAGAAGACTTAATTCTGTCTTCTCAGAACTGTTCCTTTAAGACTTAAAATAGATATAGCAGAACTCATTCTTCTGTAGCTTTAAAACTATTTTGAAAAGTTTGATTCAGAGGCTATAGGCAGGGTAAGGTATGGGCTTTGTGGTTAGGTTTCTGCTTTAAACTGTAGTGGCCCGTAGTCAGGCTCTTTCTTCTGTCTTTCTTCTGTCCAGGGAAGGGCCTGTAGAAATGGCAGGCATTGCATATGGTGAATTGATTGAAGAAGAGGTAGAGGAAATTTGGTGGCTGGGAAACTTGGAAGGGAGAATGGAAATGGGAAAAGTAGTGCTACTTTTCATCACCACTGTCTACAGGCCACTGAGTATCAGTATGTGAGAACCTTTGTGGTGAAACCTTTTCTCATTGTGATCTCAGTCTCTGACAATATAAATGTCTCAAAGTGTTGGGACCATGTCTAAGTCCTCTGTTGCCCCAAATACCTGACCTACAGTAGATATGTGTGTGTGTATATATATATATATATATATATATATATATATATATATATACACACTCATATGTATGCATATATTTGTATATGTATTTATTTAAACATTTATTTATTTATTTTGAGAGAGAGAGAGAGAGAGGGAAAGAGAGAATTCCACCCTGATGCAGGGCTCCATCTCATAAACCATGAGATCATGACCTGAGCTGAAATCAAGAGCTAGATGCTTAACTGACTGAGTCACCCAGGTGCCCCAATATGTAGTATATTTTTATTGGAAGAATGACTACTTGAAGTGGAGAAGTACTGTGGCCCATAGGGATCCATGAACCCCTGTGGCTCCTAATTTCTCATCCAAGCTCCACTTTGCTGAGATATTTGTATTTAAATAGGCTTTTATAGTCTTTAGCCTGATGGATTTGTGGGATTTCATGTCTTGGTTTTTTTAAGCTTTGTTCTACTGCCAACTTCCCTTTATCACCTTGGTTCAGGCCAGACAACTATTTCCTTCATTCCTAGTCATTGTGTGGCACCTGCCAGCTTCCTCTTTCTGGTTTTTAATTCTGGGATGGAGTTGGTTGGTCTAAGGCACATGAGCTGGAGAACATGAGATTTACATGATCAAGCAAACAGCATTTCCTTAGAAGTTCCAAGATTATGGGAAAGCATAATGCTGATAGGTTCTCTCCTTCTTTCCCCCAAAATAGGATACTCTCATATAAGCTATTAATTCAATAAATATATACTAACCATGTATACTATAGATTAGATATTAGTCTGGGCACTTTGAATATATTATTTCACCAAATGCTTAGTAACCCTTTGAGTTAGGCTGATGATATTGCCCTCAATTCACAGATAAGGAATATAGAGTTTAGATAAAAGAAATGACTTGCCTTAGCTAGTAAAGGGTAGACCCAGGATTTGAACCCACATCTTTATGTCTCAAAAATCATCACTGATTGCCGTGTCTGTTTACCTTACTAGAATGGAAACTCCTTGAAGGTAGAGGTCTTGTCTGATTCAAATCTGTATTTCCTATTCTCAGCACAAGAACTGAAATAGAACCTTTTTTTTTTTTTTTTTACATTTTTTGAATTTTCTATTTAAAGTCCAGTTAGTTGGGGCGCCTGGGTGCCTCATTCAGTTAAGTGTCCGACTTTGGCTCAGGTCATGATCTCACGGTCCGTGAGTTCGAGCCCCGCGTCGGGCTCTGTGCTGACAGCTCAGAGCCTGGAGCCTGCTTCGGATTCTGTGTCTCCCTCTCTCTCTGTTCCTCCCCTGCCTTCACTCTGTCTCTCTCTCTTCTCCCAAAAATAAATAAAGATTAAAAAAATTAATAAAGTCCAGTTAGTTAACATACAGTGTAATATTTAAAAAGTTTTAAAAAATATTTATTTATTTTTAAGAGAGAGAGTATGGAAGCCACAGAGAGGCAGAGAGAAAGGGAGACAGAGGATCTGAAGCAGGCTTTGTGCTAACAGCAGAGAGCCCAATGTGGGGCTGGAACTCAGAAACCAAACCGTGAGATCATGACCTGATACAAAGTTGGATGCTTAACTGACTGAGCCACCCAGGCAGCCCAACATACAGTGTAATATTAGTAACAGGTGTACAATATAGTGATTCAGCACTTCCATACATCACCTAGTGTTCATCACAAGTATACCCCTTTCTGGTAACCATCAGTTTGTTCTCCTTAGTTAAGAGTCTGTTTCTCGGTTTGCCTCTCACTCTTTTTTCCCCCTTTGCTTATTTGTTTCTTGAATTCCAGATATGAGTGAAATCATATGGTATTTGTCTTTCTCTGACTGAATTATTTTGCTTAGCAGAATATTCTCTAGCTCCATCCATGTCATTGCAAATGACAAGATTTCATTCTTTTTGATGGCTGAGTAATATCCACTGTGTGTGTGTGTGTGTGTGTGTGTGTGTGTGTGTGTGTGTGTGTGTGTATCTCACAACTTCTTTATCCATTCATCAATCGATGGATACTTGGGCTGTTTCCATAGTTGGGCTATCGTAGATAATGCTGCTATAAACATTGGGGTGCATCTGTCCCTTTGAATTAGTATTTTGGATTCTTTGAGTAAATACCAGTAGTGCAATTGCTAGATTGAAGGATAATTCTATTTTTAACTTAAAAAAAAACCTTTTTTTAATGTTTATATTTGAAAGGGAGAGAGAGACACACAGTGTGTGAGTGGGGGAGGGGCAGAGAGGGAGACACAGAATCTGATGCAGGCTCCAGACTCTGAGCTGTCAGCACAGAGCCTGATGTGGGGCTCGAACTTACGAGCAGTGAGATCATGATCTGAGCTGAAGTTGGATGCTTAACCGACTAAGCTACCTAGGAGCCTCTATTTTTAAATTTTTGAGCAGCCTCCATACTGTTTTCCAGAGTGGCTACACCAGTTTACATTCCCACCAATGGTGCAAGAGAGTTCCCTTTTCTCTGCATCCTTGCCAGTACCTGTTGTTTCTTGTGTTGTTGATTTTAGCCATTCTGACAGGTATGAGGTGATACCTCACTGTAGTTTTGATTTGCGTTTCCCTGATAATGAGTGACGTTGAGCATCTTTTCTTGTGTCTGTTGGCCATGTGTAATTCTTGACATAGACTAATTTTTATTGAACATAGGATACATTGGAAGATCTAGACTTAGAGAGTAGGGCAATTGGGGTGAGGTGTTGAGAAACTGTTTTTGTAGTCTATGTTATTTGTGTGGGGGAACCTCAGTCCTCAAAGTGAATTTTTTTAATAACCCATGGGGTCAAAAAGGAAAGAAAGTATCATTTACTCCAGAAATCCACAAGCGTAACTAACACAAACATTAGAATGCTTTAAAGAACTTAGAGTCTTATTGGGAGAATAATACCTACTTCCTCCTACTTGAGGAAAATTGAGATAATACCAGTAAACGAGCCTACCTGCAGTGTAAAGTGTGTAAGTTGTTTTTAGGCCTGGCTCTTCCTTCTTTCCCTTCTCTGGGCTTCAGTTTCTCTGTATAGTGTGTTGGCCTGGATGCCCCTGTGACTCCTGACAACTCCGACATTTAGGTAAGGGTATTGCAGTTGTTCTGTTGCTTACTTCCTCCATTACAGAGTAGCACATACTTGATGTCTGTGATGTTCTGCAGCCCTATAGCCCTTCTGTCTTTAAGCCTAGTTTCCTCTAAAGTCAGTTGCCTTCTTTAGTTTAGTTTTCTTTTTTAGGCTGTTTTTGTGTGGGCTAATGTTCCCTTTGGAGGTTGAATTGAATTGTGTAAGTATCTCAGGAAGTGGCAGAAGCACCTTCCTCAAACATGGTTCCGTCAAAAGCCCATCAAGTCAAGTCCTGTCCCTAAAGAGGAAGAGAAAGCCTGGGCTCCTTAGCCAGTAGATAAAGAGTTTCTTCCTTGAGCTCTCTGGGCTAATTTCACCACTTAAAGAAGGGACATTTCCTTTTAAATTCCAAATACCCCACTCTGTATGTGATTAATATCCCTGGGTTGTTAAAAAAATGATTTATTTAAGTAATCTCTACACCCAATGTGGGGCTCAAACTCATGACTCCGAGATCGAGAGTTGCATGCTCCTTTGACTGAGCCAGCCAGGCACCCCATTGCTGGACCATTTTTATGTCACTCTTCATTTCCCTCTACCTTCCTAAGTCTGACCCTTGGGTCATACAAAGTAAATTCAAGTTCTTCTCCATATCACAGTCCTTTATAATCACAGTGGTGATTTTATTTCTTTTCTTTTCTACTAAATATTTTCTTCATGAGTTTCTCACATGATACTTCTCCTTCTCTCTCATATCCCTTTCCTCTCCACAAAAAATTCGTATGGGTAGGCTCTTTATGCTAATTTTCTGGTCTTGTGTAACTCATTCACTTCTCTCAGGTTTTCTCTCGCTGTTGGTTAAATAAGCCACATATACCTCTTTCATGTCTCCCTAACTTGTTTCTCATAGTTTCTTTTGTGTAACCTGTTTTTCATTGCTTTGTTGTACTTCTGCTCAACAACTTTCAAAGCCCAGTTAAAATATCTCTGTCTCTGATACCTTCTCTGACACTGTCCTCCTGTTCCAGACAGAGTATCCTTTTTTTCAGTGTTTATGTGATACTTTCTTCTAAAAGCTATGACAGCATTTATTGTATTGTACTTTATTGTATTGTAATTATACTTGTTCATGTTCCCTAAACACTTCCTCAGTTATTCCAGTGTTGGAAGTACCTGTTATATGCCAGGTGGTCAACAAAAGAAGCAACTAACATTACTGAGTGCCTTACTGCTGTGCAAGTTGCCATATACTGTCAATTAATCCTTACATTGGGTCTCTCATGTAGGTATTACACCCACTGTACAGATGAAGTAATTGAGACCCAGAGATGAGTGATTTATTTATTATCTCACAGAAGACTGGGATTCAAACCTGCTTGCTGACTTCAAAGCTTGAGCTGTATTTAGAACTATTCTTCTGACTTCTAATTCAGTATTCTTTCTGTGTACATTAGAAAAACACAAATTGAGTAAGTAGATGTGCTTAATGCGGTGATAGATAAGAGTTCAAATGGGAGTAGGGTGCAAACAGCAGTAGCACTCACATAATTGCTGTGTATTAAGAAATGATCCTGGAGTTGTTAATGCTTTAGTCGGTACTGTAGGCAGTCCTAAAATTTGGCACTTACAAATGAATCTGTTTTAGCTGGTTAGCAGATGTAACAACACCTACCTTAGGGCATGTTCTGTTCTAAAAAGGGATGAAAAGCTTCTCTGTCACTATCGTGGGTAATGTGGATGAGCTCAGCTTTGACCTGAAACAGTGGTAGTGCTTCTGAAATCTTTCACTTCCAAGCTTTGTCATAATTTTGTCAGGTGCTGATAACCTACTTTTTCAGAGTTGTAGAATCAGACAATTGAAATATGAATTGGAATATGGGGTTCTTACTCCAAATGTTTGAATAGCCTAAGCTCTTACCAGGGAGAACCTAACCACGAAGGACTTTTATGGAGTTAGTAAAGGAGGCCAAATTGTAGACCTTGGGAAACACTCCTGTCTCCTTGTTTTGTGATGTGGGCTATTGAGTCATTCTATATTTTCTTAAGTTGATTAATAGCAAATGTGTTACAGAAAGGTAGCAAAAATAAGACGAGGGTTCAAGCTTTTGGTAGCCTTATGTGATTTGAGTCAAATGATTACTACTTCCTAAGCCTATTCTTTTAGGTGTTTAGTGGTTTTTCCAGGGGATGTGATCCTTCTGTCTAAGGACCACACACCTCTGTTGCCCAGGGACCATGCTACGCTGTAGCTTCTTTTACCTTTCTTTTTAAAAAAAAGGTCACAAATCCTCCATTCACTCTGTATAGTCTAAAAATTTGTTGAAATCTGACATCTTCTGATGTCTCTTACCCATTCTCTTCCTTGTTGAGGTTTGTTTATACCTTTTAAAATATCTTTATATTGGGGCGCCTGGGTGGCTCAGTCGGTTGAGCGTCCAACTTCAGCTCAGGTCATGATCTCACGGTCCGTGAGTTCGAGCCCCGCATCGGGCTCTGTGCTGACAGCTCAGAGCCTGGAGCCTGCTTTGGATTCTGTGTCTCCCTCTCTCTCTGACCCTTCCCCGTTCATGCTCTGTCTCTCTCTGTCTCAAAAATAAACATTAAAAAAAATTTAAAAATAAATAAATAAAATATCTTTATATTATTTTAGTGTGATTTTGGGTAGGAACATAGGTAAATGTGTTTTTATTCTGCCAAATTGGACTACAAGCAAACTTCAAAGAATTTAAAGGTCAAGAAAATGAAGTTGCATTTATATCTGGAGTCAGAAAACTTTGACATGAAAGTAAGTGAGAGTTAGAGGCTAGACCTTCCTAGGAGATGTCCTAGGTTTAGATTTTGACTTGATCATGTACTAGGTATATGACTTTGGACAAATTACCTCCCTAATCCTCGTTTTTTAAAAAGTTTATTTATTTTCAGAGAGAGATAGAAAGCTCCAGCAGGGATGGGGCAGAGAGAGAGAGAGAGAGAATCCCAAGCAGGCTCCACATTGTCAGTGCAGAGCCTGACGCAGGGCTCAGTCTCATGAGCCATGAGATCATGACCTGAACTGAAGTCGAGAGTTGGATACTTAACTGACTAAGCCACCCAGGTGCCCCCGCTAATCCTCACTTTTGAGATTGGATTTTTTTTTAAAAGAGAAAAGATACATCAGAAATTGCACTGAAATAATCATCAAAACATGAGTTTGCTTTTAGCAAACTATGGAATCTTCACCAAATCCTTTCTCCTTTTTGGGCCTCAGTTTCCCTCTATAAATTAGAAACTTTTCCTTGATGACCTCTAAGTTCCTTACTATTCTAAGGAGTCTGAGATTTTCCTGATTCCTGAAGAGCACTGACCCTTTAATGCTAATGTCTAGCCCCTTGTTCAGGATGATGAAGGCCTAGGATTTAGACAAATAGAATTGAGTGCTCTGAAGTCTCTGTGTGTGTATCTGCCTACCATTCTGACTAGAGCACAATACTTTAAAAAAGGAAAGGAAGTGGGGCACTTGGGTGGATCGCCTGAGTGTCTGACTTTGGCTCAAGTCATGATCTCGTGGTTTGTGGGTTCAAGCCCAACACGGGGCTTGCTGCTGTCAGTGCAGAGCCTGCCTCAGATCCTCTGTTGCTCTCTCTCTGCCCTCCCCCACTCACACTCTCTCAAAAATAAATTAAAAGAAAGGAAGGGAAGCAAAAATAAGATAAAAACAGAGAGGGAGACAAACCGTAAGAGACTCTTAAATACAAACTGAGGGTCACTGGAGGGGTGTTGGGGTGGAGGATAGGCTAAATGGGTATTGGGCATTAAGGAGGGCACCTGTTGGGATGAGCACTAGGTGTTGTATGTAAGTGATGAATCACTAAATTCTGTTCCTGAAATCATTATTACACTATATGTTAACTAACTTGGATTTAAATTAAATGTGTGTAAATACAAATATGTGTGTGTGTGTGTGTGTGTGTGTGTATATATATATATAAAATAAACAAAAAGGAGAAAAACCCAACATAGTAGCAATGACAATGAAATGTTCTCCATCTTGGAATTTCTACCCTATAGTGTTAAAGACCACAAGAACATCTGCAGTATAAAAAACCCCTTTGACTTTTTAGTTTAGTATTTCATTAAATTTGTTTGAAAACTAATTAATTTGGTGTGTGTGTATGTGGTGGAGATGCAAGATATTTATGAAAATCCTTTGGGAACCACTCTGGGAGTGTCTGTCTAATGCACTGAGTTATTAGGAGTATTGTGCTAATTCATATTGATGTATCTAGCACGATATCCAGAATATATAAGGTGATGAATAAATGCTGCTATTTAAAATATTTAAAGGGGTGCCTGGGTGGCTCAGTCAGTTAAGCCTCCGACTGTGGCTCAGGTTATGATCTTATGGTTTGTGAGTTTGAGCCCCATGTCAGGCTCTGTGCTTACAGCTCAGAACCTGGAGTCTGCTTTGGATTCTGTGTCTCCCGCTCTCTCTGCCCCTCCCCCACTTATGCTCACACGCTCTCTCTCTCTCTCAAAAATAAATATTTTAAAAATTTAAAATATTAAAAAAAAAAAAGGAATTGCAGTATACAAACCCATGGCTCTTAGGCAATACATGGTAAACAGGCAGGTATTTTAAAACATTTCACCTTTTTTTGCTTTTTCTCCCAGAATTAAGACAAGCCAGGGTACCTGAGGTCTTAGCATGGAAAGGAGCAGCAATTTTGTTTTTTTGTAGTTGTGATTATTGTGTGTCTGCTCTAGCAGGAGAGAAAGACACTAAAATTATTATAACATTCAATGATGAATGTATAATAGAGGGATGTACAAAGTATTATCTAAGCAAGGAGTGGAAAGGGAGGAGAAGAGGCACTGAAGACTCCAGAAAGGAGGTGACATTTATGTGTGGAAGAATGAGCTTCCATTGAGCTTCCACTGAGCTTTACCAGTTTGAAAATGTGTTGAGGTCTACCATTTCTCTGGGCTTCAGCAGAACCTAGAGGACTCCTTCTTTGGGAAGTCGTTGGAGCCTATTAGGAACTGAGAAGTTCTTTTGAAGTCTGATTTAGTGTTTTTCTGATGCTGGCTTGGACTTCTCTTTATACCAGTGGAGATCTGGAACAAGACACTTGGCCAAGCTGTTGTTCTTAGTCTGGTTGAGGTTTAGGTACTGTTGTTGTGTTTTTAAAAAATAAATTAATTAATTAACTTACTTATTTTTGAGAGAGAGAGAGAGCAAGCGAGCAGGGGAGAGGGGCAGAGGGAGAGAGAGAGAATCTTAAGAAGGCTTCACGCTCAGCATGGAGTCCCACACGGGACTCAATCCCAGGGCCCTGGGATCATGACCTGAGCCAAAATCAAGAGCTCAGGTGCTCAACCAACTGGGCCACCCAGGCACCCTAAGATTCAGGTACTGTTAATGGATGTATGTTAGGTAAGCAGAAAATTATGTCTTTCGTTTCGAGAGCTGCCCGAGTGAATTTTTCAAGATAATTGTTTGGAATCTCTACTTTGTGTCATCCCAGGCAGCTGTGGGGTCTTTAGGACCTAACCTATTTAAGATACCTAAACATTTAATTCTCTTTAAGTATCTCAGCAATAATTTTTGCGTTTGGAGTAGAAGTTGGCTCTATTTTGACTTGCTACTTTTTGTTTTTTGGTTATTGGGTATCTAAACTTCTTAGTAAGTTCATAGGCTAGAATAGTCTAGCACAGAAATAGTGAGTAAAACATTTTTATTACATGAACAACAAATATTATTGTATTTATTTTATGCTAGATGCTGTGCTAGACCCTAGGTATATAAAAGTGAGTAAGATCCAGTTCCTCTCTTGGAGAAGCTCATAGACTTGTGACAAAGAAAGAGAAAACAATACTTTAGGAATTGTTGGTTGACCATGTACCATTAATCATGATAAGCACTGGGGATGAATGAGAAAATCTCAACCCTTGATGTGCTTATAGCCTAGTGGGAGGTGGTAAGGTGAGAAGAAGCCCTGTAAGCCAGTAACTAATCCAATGGACAAGGGAGGATGTGGCATTTATCATAAAAGAGACAGGGGTATGTGGCTGGCTCAGTCAGTGGAGCATGCAGCTCTTGATCTTGGGGTTGTGGGTTCTAGCCCCATGTTGGGTGGAGAGGTTACTTAAAAATAAAATCTTTAAAACTTTTTTTAAAAATAAAAGAGAGAAATGGTATTGTGTGCCCTGAGGAAGGTATCACTTTAGAGTTGCACTAGATGGTCTGTTACCCTCTCTGAGTCTCAAACAGTATAAGATTCTATGATTTTGTGAATTTTTCACTTATGGGTATCAGAGAGTAAGTGGTATTTTATATACAAAAAACTCATGAAGAAGAGTGTTGGAGAAGACATGAATAGACACTTTTCCAAAGAAGACATCCAGATGGCCAACAGACACATGAAAAAAATGCTCAACATCACTCATCATGAGGGAAATACAAATCAAAACCACACTGTGATACCACCTCACATCAGTCAGAGTGGCTAAAATTAACAACTCATGAAACAACAGATGCTGGCGAGAATGTGGAGAAATGGGAACCCTCTTGCACTGCTGGTGGGAATGCAAACTGGTGCAGCCTCTGGAAAACAGTGTAGAGGTTCCTCAAAAAATTAAAAATAGAACAACCCTGTGACGCAGCAATAGCATTACTAGGAATTTATCCAAAGGATACAGGAGTGCTGATTCATAGGGGCACATGTACCCCAATGTTTATAGCAGCACTTTCAACAATAGCCAAATTATGGAAAGAGCCTAAATGTCCATGAGCTGATGAATGGATAAAGATGTGGTATATATATACAATAGAATATTACTTGGCAGTCAGAAAGAGTGAAATCCTGCCATTTGCAGCAACATGGATGGAACTGGAAGGTATTATGCTAAGTGAAATAAGTCAGAGAAAGACAGATATCATGTTTTCACTCATATGTGGAACTTGAGAAACTTGACAGAAGACCATGGGGGAAGAAAAGAGGAGAAAGATAATTACAAACAGCGAGGGAGGGAGGCAAACCATAAAAGACTCTTAAATACAGAGAACAAACCGATGGTTGGGTGGGGGAGGCTGGGGAGAGGGAAAATGGGTGATGGGAATCGAGGAGGATACTTGTTGGGGTGAGCACTGGGTGTTGTATGTAAGCAATGAGTCATGGGAATCTACCCCCAAAACCAAGAGCACACTGTATATACTGTATGTTAGTATACAACTTGACAATAAATTATATTAAAAAATGTTAATAAATGCAACTAAAATTGTTAATTAGCAAAATAAATAAATAAAATAAAATAAAATAAAATAAAATAAAATAAAATAAAAATAGCTAATTCCAGTGCAACAGAATTATGAAAGTAGGAAAAGTGATTTTCTGGTTTTTCAATTTTTTTTTTTTTTTTTTTACTTTTCAAATTTAAAGTGTTTTTATTTACACACACATGCACACACACAGAGGTTTCCTTTCATTATCTATGACTCAATGTGTTTTTTCTCATAATGATGGCAAATTCATACTAGTTTCTGTTGTTTTCCTCTAGGATTAAATGTTAAAGAAGGTGGGTACATGTGTACTTTTGTTTGATTTTAGACACAAGAGAATTTGAAATAAGAAAACAAGCATTACTTAGATATTTGATGACCATGACTGTTTTCTCTTCGCCACATTACCCTAAAAGTTGCCACTTTCACTTAGCACAATTAAGCCAAATATCATGAGAAACACACTTGTAGTTGAACAAATTAATCACTCCTTGTGGTAAGGGGGAACATATCCTATGGTGAACCATGGGGTATCTCTGTAAGAAGGTGCTAGAAAGGACCTGTTATAGGATTTGGGGCTTTGGTTGGGTAAATTTTGTGAGGGTGTAAGGAAGCTGGTTGTTCAATTCTAAAACAATAGTAGTGGCTGCAGAACATTTTCCAGAAAGTGATGAAGTGAGCAAATGTTTCCTCAATACTTTTTCTGAGACCAGTCTCTCCTTAAGAGTTGTAGATTAAAAAAAATGTATAAAATGGTGTTTCTTCCCTTGAGAGGCTTTGATTTTATTAGGACTGTAGGATTTCTATGCTAAAAAATTAAACAGTTCCACCAAATAAGCTGGGTACAAACTTGAAGTGTTTAGAGAAAGGTGAATCATTAGTTTCCTTGACCTCCTGTAACAAAATACCACAAACTGGTTGGCTTAGAACAAAAGAAAATTATAGTCACACAGTTCTGGAGGCCACAAGTCCAAAATTAAGGTGTCAGCCAGGGCCATACTGCCTTTGAAGGTGAAGGAAGGATCTGTTCCAGGCCCTTCTCCTAGCTTCTGGTAGCCTCAGGCGTTCCTTGGCTTGTAGATGGACATCTCCCTGTCTTTTCATAGACTCTCTCTCTCCTTGTGTATGTGTGTGTGAACTTCTTAGTAAGCATAGACCAAAATAGCCTAGCTGGAATTTGGAAATTTGTGTCAAAATTTCTCCTTGTAAGGACTCAAGTCATATTGCATTAGGGCCCCCCCTTAATAACCTCATTTTAACTTGATTACCTCTGTAAAGACTCTATTTTAAAATAAAATCACATTCTGAAGTACTAGGGCTTAGGACTTTGACATATCTTATTTTGGGAGACACAGTTCAAACCCATAACCATAGGCTTGAGGATTAGGGGAAAGAACTCAGTCAGCTAGGAGTGGAATTAGCAGAGAGAAGTGGAGATACTGTGAGACAAATCTGTACAGTATCTAAATCCTCATAGGAGGACACTCCAGGTAAATTCATCTTGGTAGAACCAAGGAGTTCTGAGATCCCCAAGCAGGGATATTTAGAGAAAAAAAGATTACTTCAATTTTCTTCTTAGTTGTTTTTGTTCATAGTGTACTTTTGTGGGCAACTTCTTTCTTTTTCTATAAGCACTTTTATTGCTCGTGCCACATATCCAATCTTGACCATTAAGATATTGATTGCATGTTGAATAAAAATTTATTCTTAGGTAACAAAATTAAATTATTTAACTTACATAGTCATTTTTAGTAATAGAAGACATTTTCTTTGTAAATGTGATGAATTTATACAAAAAATGGATGACTTCAAGGAATTTGACATTAGAAAATGAGAGTGGATCATGACATTTCTTAATCTGTGACTCCTGGGGTTAAGATAGTAGTTCTCAAGTTTGGCCACTCCAAGAAAGCTTAAAAATGTATTGACACTTAGATCCTGCTCAGGACCAAATAAATTAAACTTGGGCGGGGCGGGGGGGGGGGGGCGGTAAAGGTAGGTATGGGGCCCAGGCATCAGTGTTTTAAAAAAGCTGTCCTGGTTTGTATACTTGGTTGTAGCACTGGCTTAGGGGAGTAAGAAAGAAACTAGATTCTTGTCCTTGCTGTGACCTTTGAACATTCCCTAAAGCTATTGAATCTTAGGTACCTCTGAGAATAAATCTAGGTATATTATCTCTGACATGTACCAGCTGTTTAATAACTACGGGCAAGTTACTGGAATTCTTTTTGGATCTCAGTTTTCTCATTTGTAGAATGGAGACAGTTAAAACTACCTTTGAGGTTTGCTATGACAATCAAATATTTGCAGATACTTCAGAATGCTTTGTAGATTAAAAGTACTATGTAATATGAGGGTTTAAAAATTTTTTCACTGGTAGATAACTTGCCCAAGATGTTATAACTGCTTGGTGCCCTAGACAAGACCAAAATCTACATCTCCTGAATCTTTTTATTTCCCCATTAATTTGAAAGGTGATTTTTCTTCCTTTCTCTTTCATGTTTTCAGTTCTTTTAAGTTGTATCTGAATGCCTTCTGTATTAGATACTTTCAGGCTACTAGGTATGGTAAGCAGCATGTTGGTTTAGTGGAAAGGACATGGTCTTTGGAGTTGCATGGATGTGAAGTTCAATTCTGACTCCATTACTAACCAAATCACTTTAACCTCTCTAAGTTTCAGTTTCTTTGTATGTTAAACGGAGTATTAAATGAGAAAATAATGTGAAAGCACTTAGCACTGTGCTTGGTATATAATACCAAACACTGATAATTGTTGCTTTTGTTATTATGAGAAGTAGTGATAGCAGAGAATTCATTCATTCATTCATTCATTCATTCATTCATTCATTCATTTATGAGAAAGCACACATGCACACCCCTGGGGGAAAGGGAGAGAGAGAGTCTTAAGAGGCTCCATGCCCAGCGTGGAGCCTGACGAGGGGGCTCAATCTCAAGACCATGAGATCAGGATCTGAGTTGACATCAAGAGTCGGATGCTTAACTGACTGAGCTAT